>NC_051269.1:42907489-43134989 GCF_015220745.1 Sebastes umbrosus | reverse complement strand
TGCATGCAGCTGTGTGTTGTGGACATTAAGGATAGGAATAAGTCCTCTGGAAACGGTCCACCTGATGGCGTTCACCATGCTGAGGCCGGTGGCCACGCATCCCTTCTGCTACCCGGCTGACCTCACCTTGATGTCGGAGGACGAGGAGAGCGACGGCAGCACCGACCAGAGCACCGACCAGAGCACCGAGCAGAGCTACGGCTGCTGCGGGATCCCGGCGGAGAGGGAGAGCTACCGGGACTCCGGTTCCGGTGAGCTGCTGGGGCCGCACCGGAACGCCGCTAACGCCCGGGAGAGACACCGGACCCAGAACGTGAACACCGCCTTCACCGCGCTGCGGACTCTCATCCCCACCGAGCCGCTGGACAGGAAGCTCTCCAAGATAGAGACGCTGCGGCTCGCCTCCAGCTACATCTCTCACCTGCACAACGTGCTGCTGCTCGGGGACGGGGACGGGGACGGGAGGGAGGACACACAGCAGCCCTGTCTCCTCAGACCTGTCCACCAGGACAGGGAGGACAAGAGAGGAGGAGGAAGAGGAGGAAGAGGAGGCAAACAGCCCCGGAACATCTGCACATTCTGCCTCAGCAACCAACGGAGAGGGGTAAAAGATTACTTTAATACACACACACACACATAAACACTAGTTTAACATGACCTTCTCATGGTGCACACACACACACACACACACACACACACACACGCACACACAGAAACACACACACGCATACACACACACAATGCATATTAGATCTTCTGTTCCTCAAAGTCTAAAAAACTACTGTTTAATACGGTTTATATTAAATATAATATATCATGCAAAGCTGTTCACAACTTTTATTAAACATCTGCCTGTTAGTTCTGTTATTCCAGTTATTATATTAGATATTACACTGGCCTATAATCCGACGCGTTCACTGGTCTTTAATCCGACGCGTTTATTTTCGTAATATTCTGCTTCTTCCGCCCAAAAACTTTGGCGCGCTACTCGTCCCGCAGCGTTGCCAGCACCTGTACAAAACATACATCAAAACGTGCGGAATGATCGGGAATCGTGTGCTATGACTTGTCTAAGAGATTTGCGCAGCGGTTTCTGAAAAAAAATGCTTTTTCTCCATAGGAATGAATGGGAAAATCGACGTGAAGCGTGCTCAAAAACACTCCTCTTTGGGGCCATACAGAGTCGCCATACTTTAACAAAGAAACATGATTCAAAGTTTAAACAGGTCACGAGTCATGGGACTTTGTTTTGGTCAAATGGCCATTTTCATAGCTGAAACGGTTTTCACGAAATTGCAGTTTATGTTTTGTGAAATTTTCAGCCCGTTTCAGATTTTATAATGGGTGTGTATTGCGTGGGTCGTTAAAGGCTAGAGCGCGTGATGTCATCACTAGAGTGCGGGAAAGCGTTAAAATCTTTTGAAAATTTTCCGAACAAATTGCTCCGTAGCCCACAACTTCCACTTCTCATAGAAGTAAATGTTGTGCCGGTCGCAGTCATGTAGCTATGGAAACAGTCGGACTTGCATATATGGCGATAAATCCCTGGAAGTGACAGCAACTCCAGGCCACGCTCCCATAGGGGCCCATATTCAATTTGGAAGATTTTTTTGGATCAGAGCAAAAGTTTCTAGATTTAGAAACTGCTGCTGAGGTCACTTTTTTAACACTACACACACAATTCTCACACCATATCTTCATCTGTGAGTCCTTAATCGTCTCCTAAACGATCGTAGTGATAGGAGTCACGTTTTTTGTCGGAGAGGCGGTTGTTCGATAGCTATTTTTCTCTTTGAGTCCATGTAAAACTGTCTAACTGGAGATTAGCAGTAACATCAAAGCAGTGAAGATCAAAGGTTTCCTTGGTAGCCGTTGATTGCTGGTACTCAGGTGATATAGATGAAGTAATCAGAGCAGGTTGACACACACACGCACGCACACACACACACACACACACTCTATTTACTGTATCACGCCATTTCAGTGAGCCAGCATGCTCTAAACCAGGGATTCAATGGATCAGGGCCATAATTAATGTCATTAATTACAGCTGTGATTAAAAGTCCTCAACTCTCACTCTTGTTGGTGTAGAGTTGCAGCTAACGATTATTTTCATTGTCGATTAATCTGTTGATTACTCTCTCGGTTAATCGATTAGTTGTTTGGTCTATAAAATTGTGAAAAATGTCTCAGATGTCTCGTTTTGTCCACAACTCAAAGATCTTCAGTTTACTGTCACAGAGGAAAGAAACCAGGGAATATTCACAGTTAAGAAGCTGCATCAGAGAATTTAGACTTTATTTTCTTTAAAAAAGATTCAACCAAAAATAGTTGGCAATTGATTTAATAGTTGACAACTAATCGATTAATCGTTGCAGCTCTACTTGATGGATCATTTGAGTGCCGAATGTCCAATAGAACCATGATATACCTGATAAGGTTATTAATTGATGGATTTCAGTGTGTTTAAAGAGGGAACACATTTATAAATGAGGTCTGGTCAGCAGGAAGCAGGAAGGGCAGGTCGATGCGTTCAGAACACCAGTTAAATAAAAATAAATGTTATTTAATATTGTTTTTAAGACAGTTAGTGCTGTCATATATTTTTATTGACATTTTTGTGTGACACTTGATGTGTACGCTGTTTTATTTCAGAGATGAGAGCTGTGAACTTCACTGGATAAATACTTGAAGTCTTTTTCTGTTCAGTTACTGAGTTTGAGTAAATGTACGTCTCTGCTGGACTTGTTCATCATCAGATAGTTTGACTGAGTGAGTCTGTTCCACTTTAGAGGGACAGATGAGCTGCGTTCCATCCATCTGTGTGGGGATTCAGTTTATTCACTGCATGGAGATCATATCACTTCTCTTTATACATTCTAGAGACATAATTACTATGAAGCTATTTAATAAGCTTTAGGAAAGATTCACCGATACCGGTACTGGATATCGGGCCGAAACGACTCATATAGCTGGATCAGATATTGGTGACAATGGGGCTGATCTATTAAATTCAGTTCTATGTTTTTATACTTTATACATTATATATTGAAATTATAATTCCTGTTAAAGTTTTGACCAATTTGTTGCTGCGTTGAAAAGGTTTACACTTCAATTAAAATTCCTGTTAATTTAGATGATTTTTTACCAAGTTGTTGGTGTATGATTTATTATTTTAATGATAAATAACAATTAAATACATTTAAATCTGCGTATTTATTCGTCACATTTTGTTTTGCAAAGTTAGGAAAGCGATGATTAAATCCAGCCTGATGTTGTCTTACACATAACAGAATGATCCGGTCACTTCCACACAGTGAGACACACAGCTGATTAATTAAACATGAATTAAACACTGCTATCGGATCGGTGCATCCCTGTAGGAGAGTCCATCATCATGTTCAGGTGAAATCTATATCTCCTATAGCTACACAGTGACAGTATTTGTCCCTCTTTGTTCTCAGGTGAAAGACAGACGAGACTGTGTGAAGATGCACGGCGGCAGCGGGAGACAGATCAGTCGGCGGTGAGACTGTCTCAGTTGGACTAGATCGACTCTTCAGAAGGACACTTCAGGGAAACGTCCACCGACCGTCCGCAGAGTCTGGAAGCATCTCCGTCTCCGTGTCTGAGGACGAGTCTGACTTCTGGCTTCGGCTCATTGGTCTCTTTACCCTGTACTGTGTGAGATAAGAGGACCGGCACCAGAACCATCAGCAGATACAGACACTCTCTCTCCAGAACAACTAAAGGCGGAGGGGAATATTGTACCAGTGAGTGAATTAGAGCTGCTGTAGGTCGATATGTTCAGGGGATCGGTGACTTCTACACAATGAACGATCCCTCAGGAGCAGAATCTCTACTGAGTCTCTGAACATGAGGTTCTTATTCAAACAGGAAGTGAGTAACCTCACGCAGGTTTTCTGCTGAATATACAACATGACCCGCTCTGGATGACTAAAAGGTTTATTATCACGGAGCAGCATGGGTAATGCTAATTATGACTTAAAGGGGACATATCATGAAAAACTCACTCTTTCAGTGCTTGTGTTCATCCAGCAGGGTATATATCCCACAAACTGTGCAATCAGACGACCAGACAGTGTTCTGTGTGATTCAACCAGCCAATCAGATGTAACTCCCCTTCCTGTGTCACCTGCAGGCTCATTAGAAGATACCGTCCACAGCTGGAGAACTACCTTTGTAAAGGTGCACCGTGTTTTTCTTGCTAGCCAATCAGAGCAGACTGGGCTTCTCTTAAAGAGACAGACGGAGCGTTTCAGACAGAGAGTGAATACAGGAATATAATAATAATAAAATGTACTGTCGCCCCGGCTCGGTTTACATTGTAGGTGATTGAACGTCAGGTGTGTTTCATACAGGCGCTAAAGGGTGTGTTGGTATCACACGCCAAGGGGCGCGGCAAAGCATTAAAGCATGTAAACATGTTCTTGTAGAAACCTGAAATACGAGTATGAACCTGGAGATGAGCTGATATGTCCCCTTTAAAGACACAGTCCATCATACAACATGTAGATAAAACCATATCTGCTCCAGAACCGGCGAGATGAACTTAAAGTTCTTCAGTATGTGAACTGACAACAGATGAGAACTCTATCAAATCATGCTGGCTGAGGTTCAATTACATAAATAATGTCTTTTATCTGTAGGTCAAACTCTTTATAGTCACATGTGTGAAATGACCAGAGCGTTAGCATGACTGCTGGACAGACGGATCTATCAGAGACACCAGATGGTTCTTGGTGTCCCTCATATACTCTGCTGGGTCAGATACCGATGAGACAAACATGGTGAGACCAGGAGGACTTTGTGAAGCTGGTAGCCGACAGCGGAGCAGCTCCAGGAGCTATACGAGAGAGGACAGACCACTCCGTCCACTCCGCTGGGGTTGTGAGGCTGCGTGCAACAGGACAGAATATTCGTGGGACTTTGTTTGCTCTTTCATTACATGTTGTAATCTACTTTGAAATTAAATTTATTTTTACATAAAGGTGGCTCTCTTGTTTGCCTTCACGATGGTTTCACAACCTCATAGATGGTTTTAACTGAATTGACATTAGAACATATTCTGGTTGAGTTGCAGAGTTTGAAATATTTTTAATTATTTTCCCGTAAAAAAGCTGTTCAAAAAAATCATACGTGACACTTTCTTTTTCTTTTTTTATTACCGTCACCGTGTCGTAAAGATAAAGCTGGAGTCGGTGACGTTCTTCAGAAACAGTTTTTGTTATGTGTGTTGAGATTCTCACGACGTCCCGACAACAATCAATAATATATTATTAGTATATTCCGTTTTTATATTCTGAATCAGGTCTCATTCTGAACAGAGCATTTTCAGATGAAGACGTGATCTGCTGATATTCTTCAGGTTATAGGAGCATTCTTTGGACATTTATATACAGCACATTCAGATTTCAGGTTTGTACTGCAGTTTGCGACACACGGCCTCTCGTCTGGTCAGACGGAGAAACTCAGGAGGTTGACTACTGGTGGAAGCAGAAATCTCATAACCAGATATATGAAAACCTGGAGGAATAAAAGCCAAATTGCAGCGGGTGAGTGTTTATGTCATGTAATAATATCATCTGTGTGAATCATGTAATAATATCATTTGTGTGAACAGACCCTTTAACACTGCCAGCTTAGTTTGTAGACGTTGCAAAGAGTCGTCTCTACAACATGAACCCCCTTCAAATGTTCCTGATGTTTCAAAGGTTATAAACCACGTGTAGAGTTCATGTAAATTTAGGACAGCAGGAACCTAAAGAACAAACCACTTCACCATCCCAACCGCTCAGAGGAGGAAACCTATACGGGGAATTCCAGAGCAGGTTTACCCTCTCCGTCTGAGTAACGCCACGGACTCTGAAGAGAGGAAGTAATCAATCTCTTCCTCTCTGAGACGCTGGTGTCGGTACGGCAGCGGTATCTGACCACAGAGAGCCCGTCAGGGTGCCAGTTAGGAAGGCATGAATCACAGTCAGCTCTGGGAAAAAGGTAACGGCAAAACAGGAAAGACACAAATGAGCGTTGTTGGATGTATTGTGGTGACTGATGATTACTCATGGGGACCATCAGGGGGGGGTGGAGCACATTACTGGAGCCACGCCAACAAGATCAACCAGGGAGAGAGAGAGAGGGGAGGAAGCACACGTTAAACGATGGTGGTAGAGCTGAAAATAAATAATAAAAACACAGAATCTCCTGAATGCAGCTCAAACTGGAGGAGCTCATCGTCTCTATTCAGAGTTGTGGAAATTTAGAAACGGTATCCAGGAAAATATGTGAGGGCTGATCTTTGGCATGACTCTGCTCTGGTAGTAAATCTCTCGGGTTTGGATCCACATGTGGTGTTGATCAGTCACAGCTAATATCACCTAGCACCCTGCGTCCAGACAAACACAGCTGCTGATGAGTTAATGTTAGAGAACCAGAGTGAACACGCAGAGATGGACAGAAACACAGCTCTTTAATCGGATGTAAAGAGGACGTAAAGAAGTTCTTAAAGGATGAACGGCAGCAGACCGATCTGAAAAATCTGCACCGCATTTTAAAAATCAATAAAAGTGGACGAGATGTTCACTGTGATGAGTTACCTCATTCAAGCCAGTCTCTACAAGCTGATGGTGAAATGAACTGGAAAAAAATGTAAAACACTAGGCGACAGTGTCTCTTAAAATAATAAAACAATGTTAAAGGAATAGTCTGATATTTTGGGAAATACACTTATTGGCTTTGTTGCAGAGAGTTTGGTGAGAAGATTGACACTCTGTCGGTACGTATGTTAACGTATCTTCATACAACGGTTCAGATCAGATCTTGCAAAATGTTATTCCTCATTTTTCGTGCGTTCTCCTTTAGGGCCGTCAATCGGTTAGAATATTTAATCACGAACAATCCCAAATGAATTGCTGAGTTTTTATCTGTTCTAAATGAACCTTAAAGGGAGATTAGTCCAGTATTTAATCCTCTTATCAACATGGGAGTGGACAAATATGCTGCTTTATGTAAATATATGTATATATTTATTATTGTAAATCAATGAACAACACAAATCAATGACAGATATTGATCCAGAAACCCTCACAGGTACTGCATTTAGCATAAAACAATATGCTCCAATCATAACATGTCAAACTGCAGCCCAACAGGCAACAACAGCTGTCAGTGTGTCAGTGTGCTGACTTGACTATGACTTGCCCCAAACTGCATGTGATTATCATAAAGTGGGCATGTCTGTAAAGGGGAGACTCGTGGGTACACATAGAACCCATTTACATTCACACATCTGGAGGTCAGAGGTCAAGGGACCCCTTTGGAGCGTTATTTAACCTCCTTCATGACCAGTGACAACCTAAAAATCACAAGTTGCGTTAACGGTGTGGCATTATAACAAATTTGCGTTAGCGTGTTATTATGGTGTTAACTTTGACAGCTCTAATTGTTTTTGAACATTAAAACATGTAAACATGTTCTAGTAGAAACACAAAACACAAGTATGAACCTGAAAATGAGCTGATATGTCTCCTTTAAGTATTTACATATCCTTACAGTATAACACTTCCGCATTTTTTGTACGATGTCCTACGAATGTCCAGCAACACGTGTCAATTTCTGCTTCTTACATGCATACAGACTTTTTAAATTAAACTTCTGTCTTCACAGGAAACTACTTGTTTATGTTTAGGAAGCGATGGTAGTTTGGGTTAACGTTACTGAGGTAGTGGCGTTACTTAAGTACATGCAACAACTTTGACTTCTGGTTTCACCGGGACACGACCAGCGGCCTCCTGGTGAACGTCTGGTGTTTGTCGCTCTTTATACTTCCTGGTTCATGATTACGTGGATTACATACAAATTGATTTTGTGGGATACATATATGAATTACAGTGCATTAATTTCCATAGGTGCAGCTACGAACAGTGTGAGAACAGCTGGCACATTTATTTAAATTGGCAAAACGTGGACTTATTACAGGTTGTTGCTCAGAGTTGGAGGTGTAGTGGTTGATTCAGGATTCCTGCATCGTTTCTACGGCAACATGTGCAGCTGATGTATGCAGACACTTCTATAGAAGCTGTGCTTTCATAGAAAAATGTAAATTTTCTAAAATTTCTGCTTGTGACAGTCTCTGTGTGTGTTTGTGTTGAGAATAGCTTATCCATGTACACTACAATACTTGACGATACCTCGGGCCTCTGTATCTCTGTATTTTACCGCAGCGTGCGGTGCAGCCGCTGAGTCACGGCCAACCGGGAGATTTATGGCAGATTTGAAACGTTTGACAACACAGTTATGACTAAACTGAATCCTTTAAATCACCCCTGAAGTGATGTTTGGAGGTACACCCCTCTGGAAGAAAGTTATTGCACTCGCAGTCCTCTGGGGCGGCACAAATAACTGCACACTTGCATAAAGCATCCCAGCCCTCCGGTTTCCCTCCACCTGTCAGAGCCGAGGCCTAATTAGAAGCTGCTGTGTGAGCTTATCCTGCAGCTCCGAGGGCCCGGCGGAGCCCCGCTCAATGGCTCCCAGAGGCCCCCCCGCTGCCCCAGGCAGGAAGATGTCATAGAGGAACAGGAAGGAAAAGGCCCGAGCGCTCGACCCGGCCGAGGCCCTCCCCGTGGGGCCCCGGGACCTGGGTCAGTGCCAGCTTTGACATCAGTTGGGGCCCAGATGACCCGCCGCGCTCAGCTGACACTTATTCTAATTCCTGGGTGGGAAAACACGGCTGAACGTAAACCTGAACATCAAACTATTTAACATCTAATGTAGATGAAGTAGAAGTAAATACTTGTGGTATTATAGCAAGTATAAATATGCAACTCGGTCGCTCATAAAGGTGTGTGAATGCCACAGTAATGTACAAGGCAACAAGCGTGTAATAGATTAGTATGTTTGTGTCTTTGACCAAAAAACTGGTCAAAAGTGGCGTCTAAAAAAGCTAACCACACCGGTAAAGGCAGAGATAATACGGAGGGGAAAGATTTCATATCTTCTGTATCTTATTGGAATCCTTTATATACACCAGAGATAGAAAGGGAAGTATGGAGCTGGTGTGGTGTCTTATTAAAGTCAGTGATATCCCTGAACAGGACAGGATAAAGTTCCATCTGAACGTAAATTAATATGTCAGACTCGTCAGCGGCGCTTTCCCCGATCCTCAGCCCCATCTGGTCAGCATTAGTGGAGGATACCACGCGGCAGATAGGACGGGCTAAGACTGTGATTCAGCTCCCCTCCACCACACTAGGCCCTGGACAGACCCTGGACAGACCCGTATGGTGCTGTAGCTCAACGGTTTGACAGAACAGACACCCCCCCCCCCTTGCTGCCGCTGGTTCAACCCTACAGTTCCCTACAGCCAGCCGGCCCGTAAGAGTAATCGCCATCGGACACGCACTGCGGGTCCTTTCATGGAACAGCGGCCTCGGATAGACCGCTTCCCATTTTTATGATTGTTTTCCATTGATGGGTGGAGGGGGAGCAGGGGGAGCGGTGGGAGAAGCCCAGTTTCCATTGATGGGTGGAGTGGGAGAAGCCCAGTCCTCTGCAGCAGCCAAACAGGCAGTGGCCAGTTGTTTAAAGGGCGGAAGTAACAAAATTGTCTGTGAAACAGTCGCGGTTATGTTCAGGCAACAAAACCACGGTAACGGCTGCAGTTGGTTTAGAGGTGTAGTGGAGGGTAAACGCAGGTATACGGGTATATCCACCGCTTTCTCTGGTGGTTTACAGTATACCAATCCATCAGCCATATAGGAGAGTATACATACTTCCTTCTCTATAACCTACTCAGTAGTACATCCAGGCAACAAAACCACTTAGTTAGGTTTAGGAAAAACATCATGGTTGGGCTTAAACAAGTACATAAACTAGGTGAAATACATACGTAAACAACGTAACATACATACGGAACACACGTCACAAACGTGATTTCAAAATAACTCAACACTCTGGGTGATGAACTCAGGTATCCCACCTTCCATCAGCAGTTCATCTCACCAGCTCTGAGCGTAGCATATTCATGTGGATGCGTTTACACTGCAGTCAGTACAGACCGCATGGTGTGAAATGACACGCCTAAAGCAAGAACGGCGTTGTGATTGCACGCAAAATGACTGACAAGTTGCCGTGTCATTCATGTAACATTTGGTGATCTGGTTTATCAGAGGTGGGCGATCCTGCCTGCTGATGTCCAGTAGGACCAGTATCACCGAGTAGGACCAGTAGAACCAGTATCACTGAGATATCGGTCTAGCAGAGCAGACGAGTGTGTGGGCGAGGGCTCTGTATGCGTCGACACACTCTCCTCTGAGCAGCGGACTCTCTCGGGACGGTTGTTTCCCTCCCAACATGCAGTGGGAGGAAGCGGAGGAATGACCTGAGACATTAGTACAGACAATATCAGTCCACCGGGGCAGGGCTCTGATTGCTCTTTGCCTCAGACTCAGGGCGGCGGTCCTCATGAAGAGGTGAAAGGTGACTAATCTGAGGCCTGATTTCTCCCCTGTCAGAATAATACCACAGTATTTCTGTACAGACGGCTCTGGAGGAGGAAAGAGGCAGACTTCCTCAGAAGCCTGACGTCCATCACAGACCCAAAGAGACGTGTTTTTTAGTGACATACTTTACTCCTGACGTTCTAATCTACTAACTTGAACCCCGACAATAAAGAGAAAATACATTCCCATCCCGGTTTTTCCAACAGATAATTAAACTGCTCTGTGCACTTCCCTTCAACCCCAGAGTTTACAGCAGAAGAATCACAGGTAGTGTTTGGCAGAGATTCATGGGAGATAACGGTCCAGAACAACACACACAAACAAAGACACATATATTAAGTCGTGACACTGCATCATGGGAAAAACTCTCTGAGGTATGAGGAAGCCCGTGGATCTGCATTTTAACAAGCCATGAAGAATGATCCCGGGGACAATAAATGCAATTGTTCAGCGCTCGGAGCCTCCTGTAAGCGGGAGATGGATGGGAGGAAGAATATACGTCTGAAAACTTTGAACCAGTTTCAACACCCACAGCAATTGTTGAGAGGATATCCTCAATCAAGGCCCCAAAGAGCACAATGAATAGTCTGGCTGACAGAAACCTGCTGCCCCCCAACAACCTCCTCGACCTGCCGGCTGCACGGTGGAGAAGAATGAGTGCGCCGGCGGCCGCTCCAAGCACAACACTGAACGTTTCCCATTGAGCGATGCCAAAAGGAGTCTGCTGCCATTTCAAACACGTCACTCATCTGATAACGGATCAGTGTTTGCTGGCAGTAAAGGGAGATAAAAACCTGTTACTGCATTCACACACATGGTTGGATTAGTCTGTTATTAGGCCACATTAGCCTATTAACCTTTATTTACACCATCCTGCCGCTGTGCTTTCTGTGCATGAACCCTGTCCCTGTCCCTGTCCCTGTCCCTGTCCCTGTCCCTGTCCCCGTCCCCGTCCCCACTGTATTATGGTCCGTGTCCACAGCCTCTGTCCTTTCCACGCTTCCCATTCATTGTCTATAAGCATCCATGCAGCAATGCATTCTGGTATCGTGGCGGAGCGATTCGAGAGACGGGGCGTCACGTCGACCGCTCCTCATTTGCATAAAGTTAAGGTCTGGGCTACCTTACGTAAATCAGGGGCGTCCGGCGCGACTCGCCGCCTCTGGAAACTCCAGAGAAACTTTTAAACTAAACGTTGTCGATCTAAATGAAGACGGATTCATCAACTAGGTGGATTAGTTGTCTCATAAAATGTTTTCAGAAAACGTCACATAGCCTGTACGTGAGCACGTGGGTTCAATAGTAGCGTATACAGCATAAGGCCCGCTACTCTTATCAGGACAGTCTGACCCCCCCTCCCCGGTGGACAAACAGGAATAGCAGTGAATTTTACTGAAAAATTGGAATTAACGACTTCTCTTCAATTTTCACATTTAATAGTCCCCCCTGGGCTACATAATTATTAGGGATGCATGATACCACTTTTTTCAGACCGAGTACAAGTACTTACATTTGGGTACTCTCTGATACCGAGTACCGATACGAGTACTTCTCTGTGCCGAAAGACCCTCGTTAACAGCCAGCTGGAGGCTGTGAGCGACACACGGCAGGCTGGGGAGTCCCGCATACGAGGCGGTGCGCCGCCACCGGCTCTAGGTCGGCTTGGAAAAGCTCGGAGCAAAGCTGGCTCGCGGCTGCAGCTTTACAGCGCTCCCCGCCCGGACCTCGCCGCACCGTGACGGGGCTCCCTGCTCCCGGTGCCGCAGCCCACGTAAAAGGCGCCAGGGGTCTGCAGCGATGTCTGCAACCCACCCGACACGTCTTGAAACACGGACCAAGGAGTCTAACGCACGCGCGAGTCAGAGGGTGCAAGCAAAACCCTGTGGTGCAAAGAAAGTGAGGGCCGGCGCGCACCGGCTGAGGTGGGATCCCGGCCCTGCGGGGTCGGACGCACCACCGGTGGAGCGGAGCACCCGAAAGATGGTGACGAGAGGTTAACTTCACTCTGCTGTAAAGGGATATCGGAGCCGTTTTGTGAGTACGAGTACATGAGCACAGTATCGGACCCGATGCCGGATACTGGTGTCGGTATCGGTTCATCCCTACTAATTATGTTGTGAGCTTTTTAAAATAATATTTCAAAATAATAGCCTAGTATTAAATATATAATAAATAAATAAATAGTATATCTGAGAATAGAGCCCCTATTGATGGGTGGCACCGGTATAGCATTCACCTACAGTAGACCACGGATACCTGGCGCCGGCTCTGCTGCAGCTTCTTTGTGCTCAAACACCCAGAAACCAACCGGGACGCCTGGTCGGTATCTGAAATACTACCTGTCTCTAGATTGTCTTTCTGTCAATTAATGGGACGACTTTCAGTTAAATCAACTATATTGAGGAATAAGCACCGTGTGGGTTTAATGTAAAATACAATAATTCCAGTCTCATAACTAGATTTTGACTCAGGGCTCCAGCTATATGCTGAACTCGTCCTCACTGATGTTGTGCTTTCGTTTTACAAATCCATGAACAAATTTGCAGTTAATGAAATGTAATGTGTTGTTTTGGGTCCGGTGGGCACATTCAGTCCTGACCTTACAGGTTTATACTGAGGGTTGGGAGTGTTCCTCATTAAGAGGGTGTTGCTGACAGACGAGCAGACTGAAGTTCAGCCTGGATGGTTTCTGAATGTTGCGGCGCCCCCTCTTGGACACAGTAAAGACTGTTTTCCCCTGATTGATTTCTTTAACTTATGTTTTAAAGCTTCCTTTTTTTTTTAAATAATGATTTTGAAACATCAAATTCACACAGTATATATCAATGAGATCTCTCTTTCTGATTTGTTTAACTATTATAACTTTCAAAAACTGCAGTTATGAAGACGTGTGAAGATTCAAGGTTCTTTATTTGTCGTTTGTCAGTTCCAGTAAAACAGTCGTTGGCAATGAAAGACTTTGGTCTCAGGTTCCTTCAACAATGCTCATAAAATATGAATATATAAACGGGGGAATAAAATAGTAATGTAAATTTGTAATTTTGTTGACGACAGCAAATAGTTTAGTTCAGTTTACAGTTTCCATTCAGTTTTCCGTTCTGAAAACTGAATGGAAACAGGATGTAGTATGTATAGAGAAGTAGTATATATATATATATATATATATATATATATATATATATTAGGACTGTCAAAGTCGATGCAATAATAACACGTTTAATGCATATTCGTTTTAACACATTAACGCAACTTGTGATTTTTAGGTTGTAGCGGCTCAGTTTTAAAGCTAGAGTGAAGATCCTGGTATCATAGTAAACTATAGAACCTGATGAATCCATCCGTAACAACCATGTCAGACTAGCTGGTCATGAAGGAGGTTAAAAAACGCTCCAAACATAAGGTAAGAAATGTTGGCGAGGAAAAACTGTCATGTCCATTTCCAAAGGGGTCCCTTGACCTCTGACCTCCAGATCAGTGAATGTAAATGGGTTCTATGGGTACCCACGAGTCTCCCCTTTACAGACATGCCCACTTTATGATCATCACATGCAGTTTGGGGCAAGTCATAGTCAAGTCAGCACACTGACACGCTGACAGCTGTTGTTGTCTGTTGGGCTGCAGTTTGCCATGTTATGATTGGAGCATATTGTTTTATGCTAAATGCAGTACCTGTGAGGGTTTCTGGATCAATATCTGTCATTGATTTGTGTTGTTAATTGATTTACAATAATAAATATATACATACATTTACATAAAGCAGCAGATTTGATTTGAATATCATATTATTATTATTATTATTATATGTTATTATTATTATTATTATTATTAGTTATTATTATTATTATTATTAGTTATTATTATTATATGTTATTATTATTATTATTATTATTATTATTATTATTATATGTTATTATTATTATTATTATTATTATTATTATTATTATTATTATATGTTATTATTATTATTATTATTATTATTATTATTAGTTATTATTATTATATGTTATTATTATTATTATTATTATTATTATTATTATTATTATTATTATTATATGTTATTGTTATTATTGTTATTATTATTAGTAGTAGTTATTAGTCGGCTGTGAGCTGGTTTGTTCCTCCGCGGCCTCCGTCGCAGTGGTCGGCCATATTGTCTCTGAGACAGCAGAAATCACCAGCTGCTGAGAGACAGACAGAGAGAGAGACACACCGGAGGGAGGAGAGGACAGAGGACAGAGGACCGCTGTCTGAAGACTCTCAGTCGTCGTATTGATCGAAGGGGGTAAATATGAACTCAGTGATTCTGTGATGATGATTAACATGATACTCTGAGGAGCTAACGGGGCTAACGGAGCTAACGGAGCTAACGGAGCTAACGGGAGCTAATGGGAGCTAACGGAGCTAACGGAGCTAACGGAGCTAACGGAGCTAACTGAGCTAACGGAGCTAACGGGGCTAACGGAGCTAACGGGAGCTAACGGGGCTAACGGAGCTAACGGGAGCTAACGGGGCTAACGGAGCTAACGGAGCTAACGGAGCTAACGGGGCTAACGGAGCTAACGGAGCTAACGGAGCTAACGGGAGCTAACGGGGCTAACGGGGCTAACGGAGCTAACGGAGCTAACGGGGCTAACGGAGCTAACGGAGCTAACGGGAGCTAATGGGAGCTAACGGGGCTAACGGAGCTAACGGGAGCTAATGGGAGCTAACGGAGCTAACGGGGCTAACGGGGCTAACGGGGCTAACGGAGCTAACGGAGCTAACGGGGCTAACGGAGCTAACGGAGCTAACGGGAGCTAATGGGAGCTAACGGGGCTAACGGAGCTAACGGGAGCTAATGGGAGCTAATGGGAGCTAACGGAGCTAACGGGGCTAACGGAGCTAACGGGAGCTAACGGGAGCTAACGGGGCTAACGGAGCTAACGGGAGCTAATGGGAGCTAATGGGAGCTAACGGAGCTAACGGGGCTAACGGAGCTAACGGGAGCTAACGGGAGCTAACGGGGCTAACGGAGCTAACGGGGCTAACGGGGCTAACGGAGCTAACGGGGGCTAACGGGGCTAACGGGAGCTAACGGGAGCTAACGGAGCTAACGGGAGCTAACGGGAGCTAACGGAGCTAACGGGGCTAACGGGAGCTAACGGGAGCTAACGGAGCTAACGGGAGCTAATGATAGCATGCTAATGCTAATGGTAGCATGCTAACGTTAGCATGCTAGCATTAGCTTTGTGATATGTCTCATATCGTGTTCGTTATTCCTGCAGAGGCAGAAATGTAAAATGTGAATACCAGCAGAAGCAATGCTCCTGTTGGACGGAGCTGGTTGATGATGAACTCAGGGTGTCAGGATCCAACAGAATAAATGAATGAATGAATGAATGAATGAAACTGATGAATAGTTTATGCCACAGATTCAAACTAATTCACTCCAGAGGCACCAATTATTCAGTTTACTGTCCTGGGCATCAAAGTGAAGTTAAAGTAGGCCTGACTACATGAAGATGCTGCAGAGAGCTGGTGATGGAGTTTCTCTGTTTAGGTCTCTGGAACTGTAATGTTTAATGTTTGACCGTTTTTAGTTGTCAATCCTCCCTCTGAGGTCAGAGTGAACAGTTTAACAGAGAGCTAACAGCTACAGAGCGCTAACAGCTACAGAGAGCTACAGACAGCTAACAGCTACAGAGTGCTAACAGCTACAGAGCGCTAACAGCTACAGAGCGCTAACAGCTACAGACAGCTAACAGCTACAGAGAGCTACAGACAGCTAACAGCTACAGAGAGCTAACAGCTACAGACAGCTAACAGCTACAGAGAGCTACAGACAGCTAACAGCTACAGAGAGCTAACAGCTACAGAGCGCTAACAGCTACAGAGCGCTAACAGCTACAGACAGCTAACAGCTACAGAGAGCTACAGAGAGCTAACAGCTACAGAGAGCTACAGACAGCTAACAGCTACAGAGCGCTAACAGCTACAGACAGCTAACAGCTACAGAGAGCTACAGACAGCTAACAGCTACAGAGCGCTAACAGCTACAGAGCGCTAACAGCTACAGACAGCTAACAGCTACAGAGAGCTACAGAAAGCTACAGAGAGCTACAGAGAGCTAACAGATACAGAGAGCTACAGAGAGCTACAGAGAGCTAACAGCTGCAGGAATGAGTCTGAAAACCGCAAATCAGCATTTAACGTTAACGTTAGCATGCTAGCAGCTCGGGCCACATAGAGCTGATCAGTTAGCTCCTGCTCTCACAGAGAGTTCCTCCAGTCGGCTGGTCTGACTCACTAATGAGCATCTGAAGCTACAGCAGCTTGTTGAACTACTGCAGCTAGTTGAACTACAGCAGCTTGTTGAACTACAGCAGCTTGTTGAACTACAGCAGCTAGTTGAACTACAGCAGCTAGTTGAACTACTGCAGCTTGTTGAACTACAGCAGCTAGTTGAACTACAGCAGCTTGTTGAACTACAGCAGCTTGTGAACTACAGCAGCTTGTTGAACTACAGCAGCTAGTTGAACTACAGCAGCTAGTTGAACTACTGCAGCTTGTTGAACTACAGCAGCTAGTTGAACTACAGCAGCTATTTGAACTACAGCAGCTTGTTGAACTACTGCAGCTAGTTGAACTACAGCAGCTAGTTGAACTACTGTAGCTTGTTGAACTACAGCAGCTAGTTGAACTACAGCAGCTAGTTGAACTACTGCAGCTTGTTGAACTACAGCAGCTAGTTGAACTACAGCAGCTTGTTGAACTACAGCAGCTAGTTGAACTACAGCAGCTAGTTGAACTACTGCAGCTTGTTGAACTACAGCAGCTAGTTGAACTACAGCAGCTTGTTGAACTACAGCAGCTAGTTGAACTACAGCAGGAACACGTTAATAAACACCTTTAAAGCTACAGTGCTAATGCTAACGTTAGCATTGGCATGAGGAATGTCGCATTACTTTGAATGAATGCTGAACTATAACGTTGAATATTTAACATTAAACTGGTTAAAAACATCAGTTCTGCATCATCAATGAGCTTTTAGATACCAGACGACTGTTGAAGCTCTGAGTTATGATTTAATGTCATTTAGTGGTTATTTCTCTAAAGCTAGCTGACTAGCTCTGACTGCAGGAGGTTCATTCACAGAGCTAGTTTATAACAGATCACTGAGTGTTACAGGATTATCAGCTGTTATTCTATATTATTGGATTCACAATATGCATGTATTAATGTTAATGTGAATTTAGAGGATTAAATTCATCCTCTTGTTTTAACCAATAAGAAACTTCATCTGACTCTGATCTGATGAGTCTGTATGATAACACACATCTGTGTGATAACACACATCTCTGTATGATAACACACATCTGTATGATAACACTCATCTGTATGATAACACACATCTCTGTATGATAACACACATCTGTATGATAACACACATCTGTGTGATAACACACATCTCTGTATGATAACACACATCTGTATGATAACACTCATCTGTATGATAACACACATCTCTGTATGATAACACACATCTGTATAACACACATCTCTGTATGATAACACACATCTCTGTATGATAACACACATCTCTGTATGATAACACACATCTGTGTGATAACACACATCTGTATGATAACACACATCTCTGTATGATAACACACATCTGTATGATAACACACATCTGTATGATAACACACATCTCTGTATGATAACACACATCTCTGTATGATAACACACATCTGTGTGATAACACACATCTGTATGATAACACACATCTGTATGATAACACACATCTGTATGATAACACACATCTCTGTATGATAACACACATCTGTATGATAACACACATCTGTATGATAACACACATCTCTGTATGATAACACACATCTGTATGATAACACACATCTCTGTATGATAACACTCATCTGTATGATAACACACATCTGTATGATAACACACATCTCTGTATGATAACACTCATCTGTATGATAACACACATCTCTGTATGATAACACACATCTCTGTATGATAACACTCATCTGTATGATAACACACATCTCTGTATGATAACACTCATCTGTATGATAACACACATCTCTGTATGATAACACACATCTCTGTATGATAACACTCATCGCTGTATGATAACACACATCGCTGTGTGATAACACTCATCTCTGTGTGATAACACACATCGCTGTATGATAACACACATCGCTGTATGATAACACACATCGCTGTATGATAACACTCATCTCTGTGTGATAACAGTAGATAGTTTAGTGATGTGATTTGTTGATGTGAGGTTAACTTGTTAACTTCAGCTGGTTAGTGATCTGTGGTTACCAGAGACTCAACCTTCACCTGGAGGGAAACATCAGTTAGAACAGAAACCAACAGATGACAAGAATGATTTAAATAAAGCAGCTAACGATAGTCTGCTGGGAACAACTGACTCAACGTTAGTGACGTTAGTAACGTTACGTTCATATACTAGTCAGGATAATGACACTCATTTCTTATCCCAAGTTAATGTGGGTTGTAAAGAGATTAAAGTGTGCAGTTGCTGCTCTGATGGTCTGTCAGTGGTGTCCTTCGATGAATGGATTTAGCCTTTTGAATGAGATCAATAATGACACAGCTCATCCCGTCCTGCCCTAGTAATTCAACAGGCTGTCAATACTTTCAGGAGTCAGTGGCAATGTTTAAAACACAATGTTTAAAGTGAGCGCTCAGCTAGAGCTGGGATTAATTTTAGCCACTTCTATCTGGTCACCATCCAAAGCTCATGATCATAGGAGAAGGTTGGAGCTCATTCTGTAGCTGGAGGCTCAGCTCCCTCCTCACCACAATAGACTGGCACAGTGCCTGCTTATGCTGCAACAACCCGCCTGTTGATCTGATGCTCCATCTTACCCTCAAAACACCCAAATCTTCCCTTTAAGGCACAATACCAAACATGCACTGGTGTGAGGATTTGTGGCTTTTCTCCATTTCATGTCTTTTGTAAATGGATGGATGGAGACACGGCTGACACGTGATGTAATCATTAATTTCCTCTCTTTCTTTGTCAGCTATCCCACCGTGCCCCTGGTGGCCCCTCCCCCCGTCCTCAGGCAAAGCCCCCCCCAAACCCCTTGCCCTGTTGGGATCAACCCCCCTCGTCCCCTACCTTCCCTCCTCTTCCTCCCTCCCTCCCACCCACCCATCCTCCCTGTACTCCAACCATCCTCCGCTGCAGTAAGATCTGCCAACCACATCTGCCAAGCTGTCGGACATGTCAGGACCCGTGCCGAGCCGGGCCCGAGTGTACACCGAGGTCAACACTCACCGGCCCAGGGAGTACTGGGACTATGAGTCCCACGTGGTTGAATGGGGGTAAATACCTTGTTGACCCTTAACACAACATTTACAGCATGCAACTCTTCAACCCAGCTGATGATGTTTGATTTGATTTTTCCTTCTCAGAAATCAGGATGACTTTCAGTTGGTGCGTAAACTCGGGCGAGGCAAATACAGTGAAGTCTTTGAAGCAATCAACATCACCAACAATGAGAAGGTGGTGGTGAAGATACTAAAGGTAAATCTATACAGACAGAGGCTTTGATCAACCGTGGCTCTGATTGAATCATTTAATCCCATCTGCCCAACTCTGCCTCGTCCTTTTCCCTTCAGCCTGTAAAGAAAAAGAAAATCAAGCGTGAGATCAAGATTTTGGAGAACCTACGTGGAGGTCCTAACATAATCTCCCTCATCGACATTGTGAAAGACCCCGTGGTAAGTCTAGTATGTTGATTGGCAAGACATGATTTATGTTTTATAAAAACAAACTTGTGTTGTGCATGCTGGTTCTGAACTATCATTACTGTACCAATAGCGTGGCGAGCCCACCACCTGTGCAAGCTTATCCATTTCGCTTGCGAAGTATGTGTCTGTAAGTACAGTATGTATCCAGCTGTGGCTGTAAGTAGGGATGTCACGAGAACCGATAACTGCGGTACCAAGTCCACGCCAAATTTCTGAAATTCTTACTTCTGTTTTTTACGCTTGTATCCAATTGGTATCGAGAATCGTGGAATTACACTGATATTGGTATCGACTACTAAATGTCTGGTATTGTGACATCTCTAGCTGTAAGTTAGATGAATGTTATACAGCCTTGTATTTTCTATGTTGTGTCCGGGCTCTCTCCAAAGAATGGAGCAACAATACACCGTTAATATATTATGATGTTGGCATTGGCATTTATAAACTAAACAATTAATTGCAAAGACAGACTTGCAACAGGCTTGCCGCGGTAGTCGGTGTTACAAGGTGTTCTTCCATATACCGATTACATTACTTACCCACCTCCCCCACCGCCTTCTTGCTTTTTCATAGAAATCAAACCCATTTAGTTCATTTTGGCGTATCAGTGCCGTGTTATCAATAGATAGTCGGACGACGGACGCTACTAACTGAAAGGGAAAGTGTCTGCTCCGTACGGAGTCTCAGCTCAGAGCAGCAGGAGTCAGATTTCACAAACGGGACGAGAGAGAGTTGACAGACCGAGAGATGGCGAAGGATTTGGCGTCAAAGCAAAAAGCAAAGCACCTATTTGGCAATATTTCAGATCTAAACCCAACGCTATTAGGGAACCATGACGTTAATGAGGTAATCACTGTGAAGAGGACGGAGCGGTCACAGCCGGTGTGCGTGGCGTTAAAGATAAAAGTCAGGGCGCTACACATGTTGACCGTCATCTTTTCTTGTAAAATGTCCGGTGTAATACGTAACACCGGTGTTGTCATGAGTTTACTAACCGGTGGGAAAACGTCCTCACCGTGACATTCCTATACTTGCAAATAATACAATTAGCCTTCTTCCCTTATTGTGATTAATGTTCCTGGGGAGAGGCCTGCTTTAGGAAGCATCCAATGAGTCCATTAACGAGTTGACTGAAGATAAATTGCTGACTGAGGCATGAAGGCATTCATGAAGTAAAAACACTGTCAAATGTTCTGATTTTCCTTATTTACATCATTATAACTTAAATACATTTGATTGTTGCTCAGACAAACAAAACAGTTTGAAGACATCACTTGAGCTCTGGCAACTCGTGACTTTAAAGGCTGATTAATAGAATATAAAACTGTTAATAGTTGGTTGGTTAGTTGCAGCTCTAGTTCACACTTTGAGCAACACGTGGTCATTTGTGGGTATAGTCAGCAGACTACTTGTGATTCAGCTGCTCTTCAAACCCCATTTTGGAGATGTCTGTTAACTAGAAATATAGAAGCTCTGAACGGCTGTATTACACTTCATCAGTGGTGAAAGTATAAACCTTTTGTTCATTAGATCAAACGAGAGAAACTGGACTTTCAGAACATGATTGTTCAGTGACGGCGGTGGTCTGCTGGCTCAGTTTCTTTGCTTACTTGTGTTCAGAAAATGAACGGGCTTTATATTGTTGCTCACAGTGTGGCTGCCTGGTTAGTTTGAATTGGTACCATAGCTTATTACAGTGTTGCTTGTTTCAGTCTAGTAGATGAACTGAACTGGTCCTAGTGGTAGATATCGTTGGTTGAGACTTCAACTCATTAAAACACAAACTATTGTGTTTTTTTTAGTCCCGGACGCCCGCCTTGGTCTTTGAGCATGTCAACAACACAGACTTCAAGGTAGGAACTTCTTCTTTACTCTATAAAACCATGACGATTATGGAAACCTCCTTTCTTGGCATACTCGTTGTTTTCCGTACACGTGTGTGTGTATGTGATGGAGGGATATGAAAGTCCAGTGCTATGTCTTCGGTGCCAGAAAGTCTACCATCTTCTGGTTCTATCCTCAATCGCTGGCACATTTCCACAGCTCCATTGATGAGTGATGTGTAACTGAATGTGTGCTGCCTGTTTACTGTATAACATTATTACCATGGAAAAGCCTAATGACATTGCTTTGGTTTCCAGCAACTGTACCAGACCCTGACAGACTACGACATCCGGTTCTACATGTACGAGATCCTCAAGGTGAGTCCTCCGTGGTTCAGCTGCCTGTCGGCTCATAACCTATAACCTCTAAACCTCCTGAGGGCGGTGAAGCCTTAGGGAGTCCTTAAACAACACATGTACAGTAACAAGCCTCGGTTTAGTCCATCGACCCTGACTACGTTTACACGCACTTATTCTGAAAATGACAATATTCCTACTAATCTGTTTCACATGGCTAATGAAAATGAATATTCATATTTAAATGCAGCTGTTAGGAGTGGGCGATATGACCCAAATGTTCTATCACGGTATATGTAATTTAATATCACAGCAGCTGTATATATCAGGATACAGTAATTGTTCTGTAAACTCAGTTAAGAAATGGTTTAAAATGACCATCCCATACTTCATCACATTTGATTATATTCTTCTTTTATTTAGAACTTCCATACAAACACAAATCACTGCCTCACATGAGACGACACGCGAGTTATAAAGTTAAATTATTTAAAAATGGAAGCTTTAAGGTTCCTGAGAACAATAAGTTCAAGTGTTACAGGTTTTAAAGTTTAACAGGTGCAAATCAATACCAGCGTGACTTCAGTCAGTGATATCAAATCACACAAATTAGTATTTGAGGGCATACCAACAGAAAAAAGACGACTTCTCCAGCAGGATTTACTCATTTTTACATTTAAAACAATCTGACAAAACAAAATAAACTACAGTGTGCAATCCATGCCTGGTCATGTTGTAATGAGAGTTCTTCCTCATCTGGGGTTCGGATGACTCCTCCTCCTCCTCCTCCCGCTCTGTATTTACAACCTCACTCTCCTCCTCAGATCATGTAACCCTGCATGTAAATGTAGTCACTGTGTGTTGTGTAGTTTCTTCCAGCATCTTCTTGTAATCTGTTGCTGATTTGGAATTACTGGGAAGAAGAAACGGGGCTAACAAAGTTCCTTTGCTCTTGTTTTTAGGCTCTGGACTACTGCCACAGCATGGGGATCATGCATAGAGATGTGAAGCCACATAACGTGATGATCGATCATGAACACCGCAAGGTGAGTGATTAAGGCCCCTTTCAAACCTCTTTTTGTCTGGCCTTTCACGTTCGACGATTACCTCATTAATGTTAGAGTTCCCTTATAGTGTTGGGATTAAACGTGAAATATTGCGGTGCGTTTGCTTTTGGCTTCGACAACAAATCCTCCGCCATCTCTCGGCCTGTCGACTCTCTCTCGTCTCATGTGTGAAATGTGACTCCTGCTGCTCTGAGCTGACGGACCAGATGCGTTCACGGTCAGTATTTAGTGTCCGTCGTCTGACAAACGATAACATGCCGCTGATACGCCAAAATGAACTAAATAGGTCGATTCTTTTTATTTATTACTTAAAGGCTACATGCCTCTGTTGTTTTGTAATGTTCAAACGTTTTTAATAAGAGTACATGTTGAATTACAGCACAGGGGATTTATTGTTGTTGGGTATTGGGAATCGTGGAAATTCACTGGTATTGGTATTGACTACTAGATTTCTGGTATCGTGACATCCCCAGTCCGGTTTGTTTCTAGTGTGAAAGCAATTTTTTGGATGGTTTGGACTTTGGGACCGATTACAGAAAGTTCTGGCAGGCCGGCGTCACGCTATAAGAGAAGGGAATAGCCCTGGACATAGAGTGGGCGTAACAAGTGTGTGATCGAGAGAGTGACGGCGGCTCAGAGCAGACGTGTTGGCGATCGGAGCGGAGAGGAAAATAGCAGTAAAGTTAAAGTTGTTAACTGCTTCCTTTCTGTGTCTGTAGTTGTTAACTGCTTCCTTTCTGTGTCTGTAGTTTTGAACTGCTTCCTTTCTGTGTCTGTAGTTTTGAACTGCTTCCTTTCTGTGTCTGTAGTTTTGAACTGCTTCCTTTCTGTGTCTGTAGTTGTTAACTGCTTCCTTTCTGTGTCTGTAGTTTTGAACTGCTTCCTTTCTGTGTCTGTAGTTTTGAACTGCTTCCTTTCTGTGTCTGTAGTTGCGCCTTATTGACTGGGGTCTGGCCGAGTTTTACCACCCGGGACAGGAGTACAACGTCAGAGTGGCCTCCCGCTACTTTAAAGGACCCGAGCTCCTGGTGGACTATCAGGTACAGCTGAGGGGGGTTAGTGTGTATCTGAGGGAGGTTAGTGTGCATCTGAGGGAGGTTAGTGTGCATCTGAGGGAGGTTAGTGTGCATCTGAGGGGGTTTAGTGTGCATCTGAGGGAGGTTAGTGTGCATCTGAGGGAGGTTAGTGTGCATCTGAGGGAGGTTAGTGTGCATCTGAGGGAGGTTAGTGTGCATCTGAGGGAGGTTAGTGTGCATCTGAGGGAGGTTAGTGTGCATCTGAGGGGGTTAGTTGAGATGTCCTCTGCTCTGCTTTAGTCTTGATTATCTGTGACAGACGTAATCTGAGACGCTGCTGGTCAGATTTCAGTGTTTCAGAGCAGAGTAGGGGTTTGCTGCTGACCTTGCATTTATTGATGTTTTTCTATGTATATATTAACGTATCCATAACACACCACTTCGAAATACAATGGATGTGATGGAGTTGCATCTCAGGGGAATGTTGATTTCTCTGCTGTAATCCCGTCTGTGCTCCCTTTGAGACCTGTACTGTGTGTTTCAGATGTACGACTACAGTCTGGATATGTGGAGCTTGGGCTGTATGTTGGCGAGCATGATCTTCAGGAAGGAGCCCTTCTTCCACGGCCATGACAACTACGACCAGGTAAACACAAGGCAGGCTTCTCCTGCTGGCGTTCTGTAGCTGCTCTACTGTAAAGGCAACACACTATTCTCTTCATCGGAACGCTACACGTTATGGCGAGCTTTGACTTGTGGAAGTTTTATGCCTCCGCGTCAGTGACCAGCCAACGGCTGGAAGACTTGTGCTTTC
Organism: Sebastes umbrosus; assembly: GCF_015220745.1. Classification (NCBI taxonomy): domain Eukaryota; kingdom Metazoa; phylum Chordata; class Actinopteri; order Perciformes; family Sebastidae; genus Sebastes; species Sebastes umbrosus. The sequence continues at coordinate 43,109,591 of NC_051269.1, read as the reverse complement.
TGACTGTCCGTCCCTCCGTCCCATTCTCGTGAATGTGATATCTCTGGAATGCCTTGAGGGGAATTTCTTCAAATTTGGCAAAAACGTCCACTAGGGGTGGGTCTCTTTAGTCTCTTAGTTGCATCCACGATTCCCTCACCTGCGTCTAGGGATGCACAAATACTTCTTACATTTGGGTACTCTCCGATACCGAGTATCGATACGAGTACTTATCTGTGTCTAAAGACCCTCGTTAACAGCCAGCTGGAGGGTGTGAGCGACGGACGGGGAGTCCCCCAGACCGGCTCGGGGCGAAGGTGGCTCGCGGCCGCAGCATTACAGCGCTCCCTGCCCAGATCTCGCCGCACCGTGGACAAAGGGCTTGCTGCGCCCTCTCTCCCCGCCGGGGAGGGATGGGGCCCCCTCCTCCCGGTGTGACTGTCGACCGCCCCGACCGCATCATGCTGTACACAGTCAGAGGTTGCAAGCAAAACCCCGTGGCGCAATGAAAGTGAGGGCCGGCGTGTCCCGGCTGAGGTGGGATCCCGGCCCCGCAGGTTCGGGCGCACCACCGGCTCGTCTCGCCAGCACCGTCGGGGAGGTGGAGCGTGAGGCCGAGGACCGAGACAAGCAGACTCGAGCGCCGCGGCTCGCACAGAAAAACGTAAAATCGTGCAACGTGGTCCACTGAGTCCACTGAAGCGCTGCGTTTTCCATAAACGCCACACAGACAAATATACAATATTAACTCTACCTGTATGGATCTCATGAGTGGCCAGTACCTTCTGTAACGGAGTTGTCTGGGTTCACTGTAGGTCTGTGTCTGAAAGGGTTAAAGTGTCTCTCACAGAGTTGACGGATGGTTTGTGCTCCTGTAGTTGGTGAGAATAGCGAAGGTCCTGGGGACCGAAGACCTCTACGACTACATCGACAAGTACAACATCGAGCTGGAACCTCGCTTCAACGACATTCTGGGGAGGTGAGCGCTGTTTACCGCCGTCACATGATGATGATGATGATGATGATGATGATGATGATGGTGTCTGGGATAGGAGGGCTTTTGTTTTGTAACTGTACTTAGCACTTATGTTGGAGAAAAATAACGACACACCAGCTGGAGTTGATCCCTGCTCCACGCAGACATCATTTATCACATCAACTGTCCGTCTGTGGTCTTTCAGTGTAAATCGTTTTTTAAATGTGTCTCTTGTCTTCAGGCATTCTCGTAAGCGGTGGGAGCGCTTCGTCCACAGTGAGAACCAGCACCTGGTCAGCCCAGAGGCTCTGGATTTCCTGGACAAGCTGCTGCGTTACGACCACCAGGCCCGGCTGACCGCCCGCGAGGCCATGGATCACCCTTACTTCTGTACGATGCCCTCAGAAACACACAGTGGTTTTCTTTTTATGTTTATAAGAATGACATCACCATCAGTAAAGGTCATGTCATAGTAAGTGCTGTCTTTCTTTCTTCCTGTCGTTCCTGCAGTTCCCATCGTGAAGGATCAGTCTCGTGTGGCCGGAGCCAACATGCCCAGTGGGAACACAGCTGTTAGCTCAGCCAACATGATCACTGGTGAGAGAGATTACACTGCCCCGCTATCCAGATCAAACACTCTGTAATGTTTCTGCAGCAGCTAAACGTGTTTTAGACACCTAAAAGAAAGGCTTAATTGTACACTATATTTAAAATATTTTCGGTAACTGAAGCCGGTATCTATGCTCTTCCCATAGCAACCAAGCTTTGTTTTACTATATCTATCGTACTCGGGCACGGTGCGTATCAATCGTACCTAATGTGAAAACACCCTTAAACCCCCCCCCCCCGTACACTGCACGGCAAACGAAGCCTGACGAAGCTGAAATCCGGTCGTGTGTCTCAAAATTGGGTCCAGAAACGGGTTAAAATGGTGCAGTGAGCGGCCGGCCTTAGTGCCGCAGTGTTTTGGTTTGATGGATAGCCCCGCCCTAGTTCACATGTGACTTCCAGTATCTTGTATTAGTTTTCTAAGCTTCTCTCCCCCCCCCCCACCCCCTTCCTCTCAGGTATCTCTGCCTTGCCAGCCTCCACTGCCCTCGGCCCCCTCACTGGATCGCCGGTCCTGTCTGCTGCCACCAACGTCCTGAGCACCCCGGTGCCCGCTGCTGCCGGCGCCCCGCAGTGACCTCCAACCCAAATCCTCCCTCATCACTCCCACCTCCTCCCCAGGCTCTCCCTCCTCCACCTCCTCCACCTCCACCCAGGGTAGAAACTAGACAGGTGCCACTCTGCCAGCCCTCACCCAACATCCAACCTAACTCAGTGTGACCGCACCGCCTCGCCGGAGGACGCCGCCGCCGCCGTCTAAGAAAAAGAACGATGCGTTTCCGTTCCTTTTTCCTCCTCCAACAAACTCGTTAACCTGACATCTGAAATGAATGTTCTGTGTAACTGAAGTCTACAGGTACTCCTCTCATTTCCCCACAAAGAGTGAGTGAGTGTGTTAGTGTGTGTGTGTGTGTGTGGTGAGTCTGAGAGCGAGTGTCGTCCACGCTGTGTTTCTAGTTTGGATTGTGATCAATAAGTCCATCAGCAGAAGGAAGGAGGAGGAGATGCTGGCTATCAGGACCAAAAGGAGCACATCCTGTATAGTTTACTACCGCGGCGCCGTCACAAACAGCTGACGAGCGGGAACGCCCTCCAGATGCTCGGTGCTGTTCAGGTGTACGTGAACGCCCTCCAGATGCTCGGTGCTGTTCAGGTGTACGTGAACGCCCTCCAGATGTTCGGTGCTGTTCAGGTGTACGTGAACGCCCTCCAGATGTTCGGTGCTGTTCAGGTGTACGTGAACACGATAACACTTTCTCTGCCTGAGTAGTTCTGTCTTGCCTTTTCTTACCAAACCAGATCACCAGTCTTCTTTTGATACGCGCCTCTCCGTCATCCGTTAGTTTGTTTTGTATTGAAGCGTTTGTGGACCGCCGGACGAGGTTCATCACATCACGTTGGTTCGGTCCGCTCTAGCGTCGGATCTCTTACGAAGCCAGGTAAGGTTCATTCAGGTTCTACAAAGAAACGGTTTCTCAAAACGTGCTGCTTTTCCACTTCCTTGAATTACTTCAAGACGTAACCAAAGTTTACTCCGTTGGTTGGAAGAAGAGACCGACCAAACCGTGTTGTGTTCAGGGGGAGTTCGTCACGGAGACGACGTGGGTTCTAGTAAATAAGACGACAACAGGAAGTGCTGTCGGCGTTGGAGGAAAGCTCAGTTATGTGTAGTGACACGAGTAAGACTGGCTTCCACCGACATGTTGGTTGGAGGTGAATAGCACCTGAAGGGTCCCCGGTGTTCTAGTGCCAGAACGTGTACGTTTTAGACGCTGCTGTACATAACGCATCTTTTCTTTTTCATCTCAAAAACCTGACAAATGCAAATAAATGGGAACATGTGAACATGGAGCAGAGCGGAGCTGTTTGAGTCCCTACATCACTGTATATATTTTTATGTCCTTCTGTAGAAGACTAGTGTTTCAAGAGATTTGTGTAAATAAACACGTGTTTTATTTATCAGGTACATCAGTGACTGATTCATGTCTGTCATGTTCATACAGACCACTCACACACGCACACTCACACTCACTCACTCACACTCACACTCACACACACACATGGCATTACATTACATCAGTTACAAAGTGCAAATTATGGATTTTTAAAAAAAATTTAAAGGATGAGTTCAGAGTTTTTAATAAGTCTAGATGAGATGGAAAAATGCCATTTTTAACCCTTTTTAAAGGGACTATTTGTAACTTTCAGAAATGCTTGTTAACAGCGACATCTGTGGCCGTGAAATCAACGAAAGTCGGGCTCGCGCTTGCTCGCTCTAAATATACCTGAAGGAGCATTGCTCAACACAGTGAGGAGACACACGTCAGCTAAAAGCACAATATCACTCTATATTTCAGCTGCTTGGCAGTAATGTTAGCTGACCAGACCAAGGTCTCTCCATGAACATGATTTAGATCTGATCCTAGTGTTGGCTTTTCCTGTCTCGGCGCAGGCAGAGGCAGCGGGGCTCTGCAGCGTGTCTCCCTGTTCTCTCCGCCCGCAGCCGGAGAGAACAGGGAGACACCGGCACCCGGTCGGTAACGAGACAACGTTTCTCTGCATAGCTCCGTCACTTCACAAGACACGGGAAACCTCTGTTGGTCTGGTGGAGCTGCAGCAGTTATTTCTGCGCGCGCTGTCTGAGTGAAGGCGAGCAGGCAGAGGAGGAAAGGCAGCGGCTACACGCGAACGTGCATATGCGAGCGCACACGTGTCCCGACCCGGTACATTTAGATGCTTAAAAAGTTACAAACAGTCCCTTTAACAATATATGCAAAATAAATGACAAAACATTTCTTAATGTTTTTGTATAAAAATCCTCTTCCTGTAAAACTACATGTGCTTCCATCAGCTAACATCTCCCACTTCAACCAGTAACCCCATGACATCCGTCCATCATCCATCTGCAGCTGTAGTGATGAGGGGGGGGGGGTGTCTGGTTTCTGTAGCTCCTCATCACTCTACAGTCTAATCCCACCCATTTTTATTGGTCCAATCAAATGCAAAGGATTTGATTTAAATCCCTCTCGTTACTGTGCACCGCTCAAATATTCAGTTTCACTGGAGAATACGTCCCAGTACAGCAGCTAAAGCTGCTCTGACCTCCGTTAGAGGTCCTGACCCTCCCTAACCCTCTGTGAAGAGGACAATGCTCATTAGAGACATATGAACAGCTCATTATAAGGTCACGGAAACACAATTGTTATTTCCAGGTGATTATACACTAAAGAAAACATACTTATTAATATCATATTCCAATTTCTGCCAATAAATCCCCCTAAATGTTACACATTGGTCCTTAAATACCAAAAAGAGTCTGACAGCAACAACACATGATCACACAGAAAACACACAGTTAGCAGGTTTCACAAAGATACCACGGACTGTATATTCACTATATACGTACTGTATATTCCAATATCAAGTGCAACAGAGGAAAGCCGACTATCAGTGTAAAACTCAGATGGTATTTATGTCAATATGACATCATATAATGAGTCACTCTGAAGGGTTAACTGGACAGAGACACTCTCTGGTACTGAGGTGACGTGTTTCTCCAGCTGATGATGCGATAGCACTCCTCTCCGCGGTAAAACCTGCAAAACACAAGGACACGCGTCTCAGCACGCCATCGCACATGAACATCTGTCTGCTACTTCAGCACCACGGATTGATCAATACACAGTTAGGCTAACCACTAACTCTTAACTCCTAACCCCTAACTCCTAACCCCTAACTCATAACTCATAACTCATAACTCATAACCCCTAACCCCTAACTCATAACCCCTAACCCCTAACTCCTAACCCCTAACTCATAACTCATAACTCATAACTCATAACTCATAACCCCTAACCCCTAACTCCTAACCCCTAACCCCTAACCCCTAACTCCTAACCCCTAACACCTAACTCCTAACCCCTAACCCCTAACTCCTAACCCCTAACCCCTAACCCCTAACTCATAACCCCTAACTCCTAACTCCTAACCCCTAACTCATAACCTCTAACTCCTAACTCCTAACCCCTAACTCATAACCCCTAACCCCTAACTCCTAACCCCTAACCCCTAACCCCTAACTCATAACCCCTAACTCCTAACTCCTAACCCCTAACCCCTAACCCCTAACTCATAACCCCTAACCCCTAACTCCTAACTCCTAACTCCTAACTCCTAACCCCTAACCCCTAACCCCTAACTCCTAACTCCTATCCCCTATCCCCTATCCCCTATCTCCTAACCACTAACCGCTAACCCCCCACACTCCCCATATCCCCTCCTGTGTGTTTCCCATCAGACTACGGGGTCGTAGGTCGTACTTGTTTGAGCGTAGCTCCTTGTCGATCTCCTCCAGAGTCTTGCCTTTAGTCTCTGGTAACATAACGTAGAAGAAAACCGCCGCCGCCACCGAGGTCATCCCGTACACCAGAAACACCCCCGACAGACCGACGGCATCTGTTGATAGAAAACACCGTTCAGTCTCTGCTGGACGTCATTTCACTGGAAACTAAAGAAGGAAACACATCTATGATTGAGGGATTGTCTCCACACAGCTCTCAACATGGCCACTAACGATGCTAACAGCGCTAACAAATAACGCCAAGAAGTGAAAGACATGAGGGTGGGACAGGACGGCGTTGTCAGCGGTAGCCGCCGTATAAGCACAATAACTAGGACACACAGAGGGAGAGGGACTCCATCCTCTGATCTACATCTTCACACAGCAGATCTGCTGCTTCTTTAAAGGGAGTGTTAGTAAGAATCATAATGTCTTGTTAACAGCTTCACCTGTGGCCGTTAAGTCAACTAAAGTCAGCGTCCTGTTGCTGGCGCTTGTGCTCGCTCTACATAGACATGAAGGAGCATCACTCAACACAGTGAGGAGACACACGTCAGCTAAAAGCACAATATCACTCTATATTTCAGCTGCTTGGCAGTAATGTTAGCTGACCAGACCAAGGTCTCTCCATGAATCAATGCTGATCCTCGTGTTGGCTTTTCCCGCCTCAGCCTCCCGACCGCGGCCGGAGGGAACGGGGGAGACGCCGGAGTTTTGGTCGGAGACGATAACGTTTCTCTCTGCGGAGCCCCGTCACTTCACAAGACACGGGAAACCTCTGTTGGTCTGGAGGAGCTGCAGCAGTTATTTCTGCACAAACGTCCACTGAACATTCACTAGATATTCTCAGAGCTAAACTAACTCTTCTGCAGTGTGGAGTGAGCAGCATGCACGTGAGAGGTGGAGAGAGAGAGAGAGAAGGAGCACGGTGTGTGAGTGAAGGCAGGCAGAGGAGCAGAGGAGCAGAGGAGCAGAGACGCAGAGACTCCGGTCCTGGAGACCAAAGCTCCGGTCTCCCCCGCGTCCTCCGACCGCGGCCAACACTGTTTAACAGCTTCACTAGATACAACCAAGAGGTTTTGGTGCTTCACTGGAGTTTGTGTTGGAGTCTGAGTCTGAACAGCGGAGACACACGAGAGACCATGAGACACACGAGAGACCATGAGACACACGAGAGACCATGAGACACACGAGAGACCATGAGACACCGACCAGCAATGATTTAGACGTGGAACAAGTTACTAACAGAACCTTTAATACTCTGAATCTTAAATTTAGCAGCTTTAAAGTTCAGACAGATTGAGTTGTGCTTTTACACGGTAAACATTTAGAGTTGTCAATCAGTGAAAAGCACACGTGTACTGAATCACTGAATCACTGAATCACTTCTTACTCGCTGGCTGACTGGGAACAGAACCATCATTAATGTTATTGCGACTAGTCAAAATGTCCGTCATGAAAAAAGGTGTACGGGAACTCACCGATGAAATTCAAGAAGGTGAAGGTGAGCAGCAGGTTGGCGGCCCAGTTGAAGCAGTTGGTGAAAGCGAACGCTCTTCCTCTGATAGCAGCCGGGAATATCTCCGTCAGGAGGAGCCAGGTCACTGGACAGAGACACAATCAATACTGATGTGATTACCTGCTGCAACAGGTGAGGCTCTGTGCTGCATGATGGCATCTAAAGCTACATCAGACCTCTTTGCATGCTCGAAAATACTTATTAATTTAGGCTGGTTGTATATTAATTAGGGCTGTCAACCAATTAAAATAGTTATATGTGATTAATCGCAAATTAATCACGTTTTATCTGTTCTAAATGAACCTTAAAGGGAGATTAGTCCAGTATTTAATCCTCTTATCAACATGGGAGTGGACTAATATGCTGCTTTATGTAAATGTATGTATATATTTATTATTGTAAATCAATTAACAACACAAATCAATGACAGATATTGATCCAGAAACCCTCACAGGTACTGCATTTAGCATAAAACAATATGCTCAAATCATAACATGTCAAACTGCAGCCCAACAGGCAACAACAGCTGTCAGTGTGTCAGTGTGCTGACTTGACTATGACTTGCCCCAAACTGCATGTGATGATCATAAAGTGGGCATGTCTGTAAAGGGGAGACTCGTGGGTACCCAGAGAACCCATTTACATTCACTGATCTGGAGGTCAGAGGTCAAGGGACCCCTTTGAACATGGACATGACAGTTTTTCCTCTCCAACATTTAGTGTAAGTTTGGAGCGTTATTTAACCTCCTTCATGACCAGCTCGTCTGACATGGTTGGTACCGATGGATTCATCAGGTTCTATAGTTTACTATGATACCAGGATCTTCACTCTAGCTTTAGAACTGAGCCGCTACGACCTCCGAAAGACGCCGGCCTGTTGGATATTTTAGAGGTTAATTTAAAATTGCAAATTGCGTTAATGCGTTATTATCACATTAACTTTGACAGCCCTCATTTTAATCTCCTCGTGTAGCTTTAAATTCAGAATGAAAACTGTTATATTTAAACTTAAAGGGACAGTGTGTAGGATTTGGCGCATCTAGTGGTGTGGTTGCAGATTGCAACCAACTGAGTACCCCTCCGCTCACTCCTCCCTTTACAAGACAGCAGTAACGTGAGCTGCAGACTGTAAAACCGTGGTAACGCCGTTCAGCTCGCTCAGAGGTCATCCATACCATAATAACACTACTTTAGGAGAAACGGCGGCTGGCGGTAGCATGGTTGAACACTCTGCGGCTCACGTTACCGCAGTTTCACCAGCGTGTCGGAGAACTACGGAGAACTACGGTGGCCTTCAGGTAACGTAGAAACATGAAAGTGTCTCTCTAGAGCCAGTGTTTGGTTTGTCCGTTCTGGGCTACCGTAGAAACACGGAGGACTCTGTGAAGAGGACCGGCTCCCTCTGGAGATATGAAGGCTCATTCTAAGCTAACGGAAACACAACGATTCTTAGTTTAGGTTATTAAACACTAATGAAAACATAGTTATGAATATTATATTCCATTACAGCTGATAGATCCCTGTCATGTTACACACTGGACCTTAAAGAAGAACATTTTGAATGAATATACAAACTTGGTCCAAATCCAGCGGAGTACGCGCTGACAACCGCCATCAAACACACCAGAATGATCCAGTTCACCACTGAGCCGAGGACGCTGGGAGGAGAGTCCGGAGGAGAAGCCGGAGGAGACGCCGGAGGAGACGCCGGAGGAGAGTCCGGAGGAGAGACGGCTGGTTTCTGTCTGACTTCATCAACAGCTTCATCTTGTGTGTTGTTGAAGAGTCTTCTATCTAAAGGTGAGTCAACAGCTGACTGATTGACGACAGGTAAAGGAGGCAGGTCTGTCCTGTTAACGCTGAAGTCCTCAGAGCTACACGCTCTCTCAGCGTTCATCGATGATGGTCCACTGAGGAGTCCGATGGTTATGAGACACAGCGCCATGACGGAGCATCCGCTGATGAGCAGCGGCCTCCGGCCCACCCGGTCCGAAAACACCATGGAGGTCAGAGTGACGATCACTTTGACCGAGCCCAGACCGACGGACGCCAGCACGGCCGAGGCGTCGCTCTGAAAGCCCACCGAGTGGAGGATGGTGGAGGCGTAGAGGAGGACGGTCGGCTGACCCGTGAACTGCTGGAACAGAACCAGCCCGAGGCCGATGACGGTCCGAGTCCTCATGTTGTCTTTACGCTGGAACAGGTACACGCTGTTGTACTTCCTGTTGTCCACGCTGGAGCAGACATCTGAACTCACGAGGTCTCTTTGGCACAAAGACTCCTCGGTGCTGGATGGAAGGAACCAGATGGAGAGCAGCTGGATCACAGTCGGTACGACGGCGAACCCAAACATCCACCTCCACCCTCCGCTAGAGTCAGACAGGATGTAGTTCATGGCGTACGCTGCCAGGATGCCCACAGTGATCCCAGCCTCATACAGCGTCACCAGGAGGCCCCTGCGGTCCGGGGTCACCATCTCGGACACGTAGATGCAGCAGGACATGGAGGATATGCACATGGCGAAGCCCACCGTCATCCTGCCCACCACCAGAGCCCAGTAGGAGCCGACGAGCAGCACCATGCTGCCGGTCAGGAGCAACACGTTGCCGAGGAGGATGGAGGTCCTGCGGCCGCGGTGGTCGATCAGCCAGCCGCCCACGACGGAGGCGAGCAGAGCTCCGACCAGCAGAGAGCTGACCAGCGCCTCCTGCTGGACGCACGAGAGCCTGAACTCGGCTTTGAGCTGCAGCAAAGCGCCGGAGATGATGCCCAGCTCGTAACCGAAGACCAGACCGCCCAGCGTGGACACCAGGCCGGCCAGCAGGAGGACGGAGCTCCCTGGAGGACGGACAACATGCAGATGGTTTAGTTTTAGAGAAGAGCACTCCTAACAACAGAGATGATATAGATGGTGATCATCTGATCATCTGGATTCATTATTCACTGTGAGACTCTCAGATCCAGCATCAGGGCTGCAGCCAGACCTGAAGACGCAGCACCACTAACAGCCACAAGAGGCTGACTCCATAAACAAATTAATAAATACAAAGTCAATCTTTGTTTCCTCTAGACGGTAGATTTGACTTCTAAGTGGCCATTTAAAAAGTCTTTAGTTTCATTATGGTCCAGTGTGCAGCATTTATATTAATAAGTATGTCTGAAAATAAGAATATTTTTGTTTTCATCAGCTTAGAATGAGCCGTTTTATTAATTGACTTAATTAAACCATGCGTATTCTTCGTTCACCAAGATACAGAATCATTGCATCGTACAATATCAATGAATAAGACCAAGAACATGCCGTAACATAATCATCTTATTATTATCATATTATGCACTTCCTTTCTTTATAATCATGATTATTATTATGTTAATGAATTTTAATTCATTTTCCACTCACTTATTTACTTACCTATTACCTACTTATAAAACGTATTATTATTATTATTATTATTATTATTATTATTATTATTATTTGGGCTGTTTGTTTGGGTGTTTCTCCATGCTTTAATTTAATTTAATTTCTTATTTTTTTATTTTATTTATTTATTTACTAATCATAATAAATAAAACAATGATAATAATAATAGTAATAGTAAGTAAATAAGTGACTGGAAAATAAATTGAAATTGATTAAAATGAAGGATGTACGTAATGTTCATCCCTCCAGCTGTTGTGCAGCTGCTGCTCACATTAACCTGACAGTCTCTCATGTGCAGCATCTATTGACAGAAATGTAAATGAGGCTCACCGACCCAAAGCCAAAGGAAAGCTGCTGAATCTCAATAGTGAATAAAAATGACCCCGTCTTCCGTTCATATGAGGAGAAATGAAGCTGAGAGCAGTTCTTTGCAGTTTCTTTGCACATCTGTTTGATTTGAAGGGTTTTCTGATTTTTAATCCCCCTGATGGTCTAAATGTAGTTTATGTTTCAGTTGCGACCAGCGAGGCCGTCTGAGAAGTGAAGTCAAAGCTGAAGAGTCTTAAACCTGCATCCTGTCTACCAGCCAGCAGGGGGCGACTCCTCTGGTTCTATAGAAGTCTCTGAGAACATGAGTCTACTTCTCTCTTGATTTATTCCCTCAGTAAACATTGTAAACATGAGTTTATGGTCTCAATCTCTAGTTTCAAGTCTTCTTCAATACAGCATGATGTTCATTTAGTAAATGATGGTCCCATTTAGAGTCAAATGGGCCATTAAGCAGAGGATGCTTCAGGGCGGGGCTACCTGCTGATTGACAGGTCGCTACCACGGCGTTGTCCGGTCTGGGAGTTGACCGTGTTTTCATCTTACATCTTTAACCCTTTCACAGCGTGTTTTCACTTCATCAAAGTTAATTAGAACATTTTTGGTCTCCTGAAAACATCTTATTGAGCGTCGGGTTGCACTTAGCTCCGCCCTCTCTATCACTTCTGGTTGCAAAACACCAAGATGGTGACGGACAAAAAATGCCGAACTCGAGGCTTCAAAACCGTAGTCCACAAACTGTGACATCACAGTGACCAAAGAACATAGTGTCTATCGCCAAGAAGTGAAAGTCAATTGTTCGTTCCATTGCAACGTCAGCGCCCTGCAGCAGAGCTCGCCTCCGCCATTTTGGACTGCAGATGTTGTCAAAAAACACTGGAGTTTCGTCTCCTTGCTTCTAAACTCTTTGCGGTGACTACGTCCACTTCTGTGGGTATCTGCACTGACTTTAAAGTGGTCACAATAGTCAGCCCTGTAGTAATATAATAATAATGTATTTCATGCATTTGTTACTTTCCTTTCTTTACTTTACATCACAGTAAAACTAAACTCTCTGCAGAGTTCATTACAGTAACTGCTTTACAATAGAAAATCACTCATCTACTAACAACTTACCCATTGCTTCTGTCCTGTTACATTCACATCTCAGTCAGACTGTTCAGGTCTGGATTCACCTCCTGGAAGACCTTTCATCCTCTATGAAATATAAAACATCAAAATATAGGAAAATAATAATAATGATGATGATACGGAGGTGCTCTCCTGCTCCGTCTGTCACCCACAGGGAGTCTCGTGTCCGGCTGCTCATAGAAGAGACCAGGGAGCCTGTTGCAGCCCCGTCGCCATGACAACCCTCTTGTTGATTGCCATGATTTCATTAGTGAGTCCACTTGAGATGAGCTCAACAAAATACACGACTGAGTGTTCAGTTCAGTTTAGTCTTCTATTATTAACATCACCTGATAATGACGGAGCAGTCAGGAGGAAACTACTCAGACATCCACACACAGGAACTGAACATGTCAGAGAAAATAAAAATATTCTTAAAAATGTATTTGAAAATATAAAATAAAATATATACTTAAAAATAAAATATTAAATGAAAAATATAGTGCAAATATGCTTAAAAATATATTTAAAAATATAAAGTAAAAAATACAATTAGAAATATAGTTTAAAATGTTTTTAAAAAAAATATATAAAATAAAAATATAAAAATGCAATATATATGTAAAAATGTATTTAAATATATATAAAATAAAAAAAATGCACTTAATAATATAGTTTAAAATGTGCCTGTAAATCAAAATTTAAAAACAAAATATACTTAAAATATATTTTAAAAATGTGATTAAAATTTACATAAAAAGTAGTTACAACTTACAATTATAATGAAATGATAATAATACAAATTTAAAATAAAAATATACTTAAAAGTAAAAATATAAAATAAAATATTCTTGAAAATAAAAATACAAAATGAAAAATATACTTAAAAATGTACATAAAAATGTACTTACAAATGTGCATAAAAAAACTTACAAATGTACATAAAAATGTACTTACAAATTTCCTTAAAAATAAAAATATAAAGTAAAAAATATACTTACAAATACAAATATAAAATAATAAAAAATATACTTAAAAAGGAAAGTAATTATGCAGCAGAATGGACCCTGTGGGTGTTATAATAATAACTATTTTTACTGCAGCATGTCCATGTTGTGGCGGGTACAGAGGAGAACTACTTTACATACTGCTGGGTAGCTGCATATATATATATATATATATATATATATATGTATATATACGTATTAGAGCTACTGTTAAAAAGGACAAAAAGTGATTTTTGAGACTTAAGTCATAATATTTTGAGGAAAAAGTTGTACAGGAATCAAAAGAGTACAAATATAAAGTTGTATTTTTTTTATTAAGTTGTAACTTTACCCCCACCAAATATTAATATTTTATATAATATATTATTTTTTTATATAATATAAAATATTAGAGATTAAAGCCATACATTTGAGAGGAAAATGGAATATTTATTAAAATGAATAGCTAAAATTATTACTATTATGAGGAAAATAATATGTAAGTGTGTGTGTGTGTGTGTATATATATATCTATATATATATATATAGCAATGCATCATATTTGATGAGCTTTATACAGTATGTTTTATCTGTAAAGTAACTGTTGTCAGATACATGTAGTGTAATAAGTAAGAAGTAGAATATTCCCTCCTACCTGTAGTGGAGTAGAAGTATAAAGTGGAAAACAATATAAATACTACAGCACTGAGTAGATGTACTTACTTTGGGATTTATCTCCTTCAGTTAATAATAAAAGCAGTTGTTCCAGTAGATGATCAGTTCAGTCCTCCCTGTCTGCAGTTCCTGCAGGAAACTAATAATAATAATACTAGTGATAGTTCCTGATGGAGACAATAGAGCCGTTATTATCTCTCCCAGTTCCTGGAGCTGCTGTGGTTAGACTGGTCAGACTGGTTCTGATGCTGCTCTGAAGACTCTTTAATCCTCTGAAGAACCAGGATGGACTAAAGAACTGTAGACTGGATGATGTTCTGCTCAGAGACTCGCCGTCTGCAGGATGAGGAAAACTCCTGTTAGTCTGGAAGCGACGTGGCAGAACAGAAGTCAGTGTCGGGTTGCAGAGAGGAGAAACTTTGTGGAGAAGTTTTGACGCCAGAGGTCGACAGACATCTCACTGACTGTCTGACTGACTCAAGTCCTGTAAAGAACCGGCTGAACCTGAACGCACCACAGAACAGCTGGTTAAAGGAGCAGTCAGATGAGTTTATTATTATGATCAGATCATTTCATTTATAGGAAATAATAACTTATTATGAACTAAGAAGTCAGTGTGTTTCACCACAGTTTGAACTGAGTACATTTACTCAAGTACTGCACTTTGAGGTAGGATATGGAATACCATTACATTCAAATACATAAATGAGGCCAAACATATGTAAATAATGTAAATATAAATATATAAATTACTCAATGTAGTTCAATAAATGAATAAATAAGTCAATGAAATAAATCCTGAAATAAATAAATGAGACAATACATATATTATAAATAAAAATATAAATACGCAGTACAATAAATAAATACATGTAGTTCAATGAATAAATAAATAGTTTTTTATTTTAAAAAAAAACATTTTAGGACTACTTTAATTTATTTCATGGGACTTTTACTTAATAATTTCACATTTATTTATTTCATGGGACTTTTATTTTTATAATTCCACATTTATTTATTTAATGGGACTTTTATTTAATAATATCAGATTTATTTCACAGCTCTTTTTATTTCGAGGTGGTTCAGCAGATAACAAGAAAACTTTTAGTTTGGCTACGTCAGTGTGACGTCACTTCTGTAGTGTGTGTGTGTGTGTGTGTGTTCCAATAGTGGCCGCTAGGTGGCAGCAGAGCGTAGAGAGTCAGTGATGTCACAGCCTGAGAGACAACCACAACAACAACACATAACACTCTGCCTTTTATTGACTCCTCTACTTCATGGGATCTTCTTTTTTTTAATTTATCCTTTGATATTGCAATATATTGTTATTAATTGTTTTTTAGTTGTTTGTTTGTTTTATTGACACAACAAACATGAATTACTTCTTTATTGTTTTCTTCCATTTACATGCATGTTCTTTTTAAATATCTATATATTGTAATTTGCTTAATGAATTGTATTTATGTATATATTTTGTTTGTTATTATTTTGTATCTGTTTTTATTTATTTTATGTTCGAAATAAAGTCTTTCATTCATTCATATGTTTTTGTTTTTATTTTGTTCTTTTTTTTTAATTCTTATTTATTATTGAATTGACGCTTTGGCAATATTGTTCACCTGACAGTCATGATCAATAAAGCAAAATTAATTGAATTGAGAGAGAGAGAGACCGGAAGTGAAGCTGCAGTAGAACCGGAAGTGAAGCTGCAGTAGAACCGGAAGTGAAGCTGCAGTAGAACCGGAAGTGAAGCTGCAGTAGAACCGGAAGTGAAGCTGTAGCAGAATAACAGCATGGCTGTAGCAGACCTCCTCAGCAGATCAGAGTTGGTGAAACAGGGAGCAGAAGCTCGGCTCTACCGGACAGTGTTTCTGGGAAAGCCCACTATAGTTAAAGAAAGGTTCCGGAAACATTACAGACACCCGGAGCTGGACCAGAAGCTGACTCACCGGAGGACCGTCCAGGAGGTCCGGTCCATCCTGCGCTGCCGCCGGGCCGGTCAGTACTACACCACATATACTATACTATATATATATAAACTATGCTATATATATAAACTATGCTATATATATAAACTATGCTATATATATAAACTATACTATATATATAAACTATGCTATATATATAAACTATACTATATATATAAACTATGCTATATATATAAACTATGCTATATATATAAACTATGCTATATATATAAACTATGCTATATATATAAACTATGCTATATATATAAACTATACTATATATATATAAACTATACTATATATATAAACTATGCTATATATATAAACTATACTATATATATAAACTATGCTATATATATAAACTATGCTATATATATAAACTATGCTATATATATAAACTATGCTATATATATAAACTATACTATATATATAAACTATACTATATATATATAAACTATACTATATATATAAACTATGCTATATATATAAACTATGCTATATATATAAACTATACTATATATATAAACTATACTATATATATAAACTATGCTATATATATAAACTATGCTATATATATATAAACTATACTATATATATAAACTATACTATATATATAAACTATACTATATATATAAACTATGCTATATATATAAACTATGCTATATATATAAACTATGCTATATATATAAACTATACTATATATATAAACTATGCTATATATATAAACTATACTATATATATAAACTATACTATATATATAAACTATGCTATATATATAAACTATGCTATATATATATAAACTATACTATATATATAAACTATACTATATATATAAACTATACTATATATATAAACTATGCTATATATATAAACTATGCTATATATATAAACTATGCTATATATATAAACTATACTATATATATAAACTATGCTATATATATAAACTATACTATATATATAAACTATACTATATATATAAACTATACTATATATATAAACTATGCTATATATATATACTATACTATATATATATACTATACTATATATATATAAACTATGCTATATATATAAACTATACTATATATATAAACTATACTATATATATAAACTATACTATATATATATAAACTATGCTATATATATATAAACTATACTATATATATAAACTATGCTATATATATAAACTATACTATATATATAAACTATACTATATATATATACTATACTATATATATATACTATACTATATATATAAACTATACTATATATATATAAACTATACTATATATATAAACTATACTATATATATAAACTATACTATATATATAAACTATGCTATATATATATACTATACTATATATATATACTATACTATATATATATACTATGCTATATATATAAACTATGCTATATATATAAACTATGCTATATATATAAACTATGCTATATATATAAACTATACTATATATATAAACTATGCTATATATATAAACTATACTATATATATATACTATACTATATATATATACTATACTATATATATATACTATACTATATATATATACTATACTATATATATAAACTATACTATATATATAAACTATGCTATATATATAAACTATGCTATATATATAAACTATACTATATATATAAACTATGCTATATATATAAACTATACTATATATATATACTATACTATATATATATACTATACTATATATATAAACTATGCTATATATATAAACTATACTATATATATAAACTATGCTATATATATAAACTATACTATATATATATACTATACTATATATATAAACTATACTATATATATATAAACTATACTATATATATAAACTATACTATATATACTGTAGACTAGAGGACCGGTCAGGAGGTCCGGTCCATCCTGCGCTGCCGCCGGGCCGGTAGGTTCTACTGATACTACACCATATATACTATATATACTAATATAATAATATATAATATATAATGTTATACTATATATACTAATATAATATAATATAATAATATATAATATATAATGTTATACTATATATACTAATATAATATAATATAATAATATATAATATACTATATATATAATAATATATAATATATAATGTTATACTATATATATACTAATATAATATAATATAATAATATATAATATATAATGTTATACTATATATAATAATATAATATAATATAATAATATATAATATATAATGTTATACTATATATACTAATATAATATAATATAATAATATATAATATATAATGTTATACTATATATACTAATATAATATAATATAATAATATATAATATATAATGTTATACTATATATACTAATATAATATAATATAATAATATATAATATATAATGTTATACTATATATAATAATATAATATATACTGACATACTGTCCGTCAGACCTCTCAGTCAGGAGCAGCATAGTTAACTAGTAGAGCCGGTGAGTTCTACACAGACCAGCTGCTGCTGCTCTCTGGACCCGATATACCAGAGGTCAGGGGTCAGGGGTCAGGGGTCAGAGGTCAGGGGTCAGGGGTCATCAACCTGCTGCTCTTCAGCTCCTCTCCAGTGGCCCCCTGTGGATTTATACAAAAATTAGTGGAAATTTTGTTTACATTTTCATTTTTATTTATCATTGTTGTAGGTCTACGGTACGACGGTACGACGGTACGACGGTACGACAGAACGACGGTACGACGGAGTGTTAGGGCCACATTGAGGGAAAAAAATACATCTGAGATTTAGAGATGCCTAAAATGTCTCTTTTGATAGTAAACATTGCTGACCCCTGACCTCTGGAGAATTACCTCATACAACCCCACTGAGAAACACCTGAACTATCCCTTTAATCACTACGGGTTAGAAATTGAACTACGGATGTATATATATTTGATTTTAAAGATTTACATCTTCAGTAGTAACCGGTGATCTTGGAGCTGAGAGCCACAGACAGAGTAGAGGAGTCAGAGAGTATTTAGAGTATTTAGAGTATTTAGAGTATTTAGAGTATTTAGAGTATTTAGAGTATTTACAGTATTTACAGTATTTACAGTATTTAGAGTATTTAGAGTATTTACAGTATTTACAGTATTTAGAGTATTTAGAGTATTTACAGTATTTACAGTATTTAGAGTATTTAGAGTATTTAGAGTATTTACAGTATTTAGAGTATTTACAGTATTTAGAGTATTTAGAGTATTTAGAGTATTTAGAGTATTTACAGTATTTACAGTATTTAGAGTATTTAGAGTATTTACAGTATTTAGAGTATTTACAGTATTTAGAGTATTTACAGTATTTAGAGACGCACTAACTGATGACTTTTGCATCCAACATCCAACTCATCTTCTCCTCTCTTCTCCTCAGGCATCTCTGCCCCTGTAGTGTATTTTGTGGACTACACATCCCACTGCATTTTCTTGGAGGAAATCGTTGGTTCCTCGACTTTGCGCGACCACATCGCCTCCACTCGGGGGTCCGATTCCCCTAAGGAGCTGGAGCGGCTGGCCAAGCGGGTCGGACACGTCCTGGCCAGAATGCACGACGAGGACGTCGTCCACGGAGACCTGACCACCTCCAACATGCTGCTGAGACGCGGCCCGGAGGACGGAGAGTCGGACCTGTTCCTCATCGACTTCGGCCTGAGTTACATCTCCGCCCTGCCAGAGGATAAGGGGGTGGACCTGTACGTGCTGGAGAAGGCCTTCCTCAGTACCCACCCCAACACGGAGGCGCTGTTTGAGACGCTGCTGAAGAGCTACGCCGCCTCATCCAAGAAGTCGTCAGCCGTCATTAAAAAGCTGGATGAGGTTCGGTTGAGAGGGAGGAAGAGGTCGATGGTGGGATGAAGATCCAGTACAGGGACAAACCTCTCTGGAAGTTATGTTTCTACAAATATATTATTATGACTACAAAGATGTTACTGTACAAAAAAGAAATAAAGTGTTGTGTAATAAATGTTTTTCTCTTCTTATGGAAGTCTGATATACGTGCTCATTATCCCCGACATGAACCAGGTTGAGAACCACGGGGGTAGAACATCTTTGGGACTAAGCACTATAAATTGTGCCTAACCTTTAGTGAGATATCATACGAACCTTCTGAGGATAGAGATGCAGCATGATTAAGTCCCGCCCACACAGCGGGGGGAAACCATTCATC
This sequence comes from Sebastes umbrosus, assembly GCF_015220745.1. Lineage (NCBI taxonomy): Eukaryota > Metazoa > Chordata > Actinopteri > Perciformes > Sebastidae > Sebastes > Sebastes umbrosus. The sequence continues at coordinate 43,089,490 of NC_051269.1, read as the reverse complement.
GCTGTCCGTTGACTTTGTGTTGTGTGAAGGTGCCTCATGGTCAGTTCAGTCTGCTAGCAAACAGTGAGATGCTTAAACGCTGCTGTGATGGAGAGACTTCCTTCCTTTCTTACTTAAATTACCAGATGACATGAAATTCAAATTCTATTCTCAATATATATTTATTGGCTTCATACTTTTTTATATGGGCACTGCACATGGAAAGCTTAGACGTACACACACACACACACACACACCCTCTGCTGTCCAACCACAGCGTCTCCAGCGCTGGTCTGATGGTCTGATGGTCTGATGGTCAGGTTACTGAATGCTGAGTGGATCATTAACATGAGTGATAGAGAACCAGAACCGACCAGTTCAGATTAAACTAAACTACACCCACACACACACACACACACACACACACACACACACACACAGACTGGAGAGACAGTTAGAGTTAAAGTAGTTCTGTTAAAAGTCAATAAAACGTCCTCGTCTTTCCTGTCTGTGTTAATAATTAGATGATGTTTTCTACTCGACCATACACCACAGCACAGGTCAGGATCAGCTGATCAGAGCTGTAACTCTTTAGATTGCTGGTAATAAAGGAGAGTAGATAAATGAATAGAGACCAGTAGATGAATAGAGACCAGTAGATGAATGAATAGAGACCAGTAGATGAATGTGTGTCTTTGAGCCGTTTTGGTTGAGAAAGTGTCTCTATGCAGACGTGTTCCTGAGGTTTGTTAGAAATGCATTATGTCAGCATGCATGCAGGTAAACTGATCTATCTCTCAGTCCAACAATCAATGTTGAGCTTTCTCATAGTACCACAATTATAGGAGCTATTTAGTTATTATTAGTATTTAGTTGTTGTTTTACTAATAATAAGAAGTATTATTTAATTGACTATTCTAGAGGTTTGCTTTATTTAGATTAGATTTTTGATCCTGTTTTCTTTTACTAGTATTTTTAGTTTTATTTTGTTTTCAAATTGGGGCATCAGCAGTTATATATATATATATATATATACAGTATATATATATATAAAAGGCAACTGAGATAAAAGATGGTTATGAACAGATGAAAAAATACAACAGAACACTGACCATGTAGATGAAAGTTAGAGGTGTTAAATACCTCACTGAATGTCTGCAGGTTGTTTTGCTGCACTGACTTTGACCTTCCTGACCTCTGACCTTTCAGAGGCAGCAACAACAATAACCTTATCAGCTCCCAGCTCAGTCAGTCAGGGACTTTTAGCATTTGTCTTCAGCTTAAATGGTAACTTGTATGTTTTTCAACCTGTTTTCCATGTTGTTGTGTCTGAGTGACTGACGAGGACAACACTTTGTGAAACTGGTCCAACGCTGCGGAGGACATCCACTAACTTTGTGCTCTCTGTCCCAAAAGCTCGGATTAAAAATTGGGGAAAGGTCGTTTTGCATATTCTGCACCTTTAGCCTGGAATTTGCTCCAAAATTACGTGAAAAACAAAATCAAGGAGCTGGTATCATTAAACGTAAATCATAAAAATGTGCAACTTGTCTACAAGCAGCTTAAAATTAATAACGTAAGAAAACAGTTTGGCTGCAAGACGTTAAAACAACCTCCATCTGCTCTACTCGCCTGCAAACTCTCTGGTCCTTCGGTCACTGCCATTATCAAAGCTGCCGGTCCATTCTCATTCCCAGGGCGTCAAATGCCAAAGCTTTGTCACGGCCGTCAATGAACACCGTTAGCACTGTCAGCACTGTCAGCACTGTCAGCACTGTTAGCGGCTAGCAGCTCAAACGTAGCCATGTTGAGAGCCGTGTGGAGGCAACAGATACGCTCTGAAATCCGTATCGAGCACCTTTAATTTTAAATTTCATAGAATCTATAGTAGGAACATAGAAAACAAAATATAAAAAGCATTTGGGCATAATTCTGGACTTTACTGCCACAGTAGGAAATACAAAAAACTCTACGACCACAACAATATCTCCATAATATTCATAATATTCACGTTTTAGTTTTTTTTATTTTATGTAAATTATATAATATACAATATTATTTTACAAATAATGTATTATTGTTTATTATTTTGGTACAGAAAACTATGTTATTCTTTAACTAAAGTTATGGATATATCATAAAAAATAAATGAAATAAAATAAAAATAAAAATATTTATTGACCCATACAAATTTCTCCCTGTGAGAATACTAGTTTGCTCAGTAGAAAAAAGTCAAATTAAGTCAGTATATTGCATAAAACATGCACATAATCAGTCCTTATTGTATTATTTCTTTTAAAATAAATTTTATGTTAACAATAAACAATAAACCGATACATAGGTCAATACATACAAACGAAATGAAGGGGGAAAAATAAATACAAATAAAAAAAACATAAAATGAAATAAAAAAAGTATTATAAAACATGTCAAGGGTCAATATAAATAAATAAATAAAAACAAATGTAAAATGAAATAAAAAAGTAACAAAGAAACATGTCAAGGGTTAATATAAATAAATAAATAAATAGTAACTTAATTAAAACATTAAATTGGGAGCAGTCTCACCTGTTTACTAGCCTTTTTGTTTTTATTATAATATTGTGTTGATTAATCTCAGTAGACGTTTCTCTGTGTGATTGGGCTCTCTCAGATTCTCAGCAGCTGATTGGCTGCAGCCTCTCAGCCGTCCTGACCAATCACTGCTCTTCATCTGCAGGTTATGCAACAGGTCGCCTGTCTGTGAGGCTGCTGGTGGGGGGGCCGGGGGGGTGAATTAAAAGCAATGCTCTCTGTGTGATCGCTCTTTCTGGATAAGAAGAGGAGCTCTGAGTGTCAGCAGCAGGAGGGTAAGAAGAGATCACACTGCTGGTTTATTCTGATTTATAACTGTTTTATTCTGTTTGCATGAAGCTGCAGAACGATGCACACACACGCACACGCACACACGCACGCGCGCGCGCGCACACACACACACACACACACACACACACACGTGCACACACCCACGAGCAGGTTGTTTATATTTGCAATAAGAGACTGCAGGTGTTTGCAGCAGCTGTTGAGGATATTCATATTCCACATTATTTCTGCATAAAGTGCTGATGATAATATGCAGTTATTGATATGAATGTTAGTTTGTGATTAAACTTTGAACTGATCCATTCAGAGGGCTGTCAGATCCCATCAACTCCTCCGAGCTGTTGATTGGTCAACTGGGAGACATGAGCTGCACGGAGGGATCTGATTGGCTGTCAGCAGAGCAGGCCCCGCCCCCTCTCTATGGGGTCAATAAACAGTCAAACAGTCAGTCAGACTCCTGATCACAGTGATTGATGGTGGAGATGGTGCTGTTTAAAGGTTGATAGGTATTGATCATGTTATTGTTTTATGCTGAGTATATTAAGATAGGAACGTATTCCAACAATATTCAAATCTAAAAGAATGAAAGAATACTGTTCTATCTATGGGATATAATATAACACAATCTTGTTATGTGCTTTTGATAGAGCATCTGCAACCACATCTAAAATACTTCTCTGGGAATAGATTATGAATGCTATTCGTCTACATGCACAGTAACGTATCTGAGCACGTGCACACAGTCTTTATTCTTCAGACTGTTCCCTGCTGAAGTCCTGCTGAAGTCCTGGTGAAACCAGCACAGAGCTGCTCAGGTTGCTCTTTGGACTCACACACTAAAGACTTAGACGTGTTTGCATAAAGGTTCAGGTGGGGGGTGTGACCGCTCAGTCTTTTATAAAACAAACTGAAACCACAGAACTTTATCAGGAAATAACGCCTTTCACACACGAGGGTTTAACAATTCAGAAAAAAATATCTAATTGAGATTATTTTGACTGATATTGCAATTTGCGATATGATTTGCGATATTACAGGGAATGATGGTTTTTACGTCATTATTCTAACTTTCATTGAAAAATATATTAAAATGATTTATGGAGTGATTTTATTTTTGCGGGGATCTTTACCAACCAAAGAAGTTTTCTCTGCTGCACAACAATATTTAATTGAAAATGGGGTTTTGACACATTTTGCCTTTTACAAATATTGTGCAGTTGGCCATATTGCAATTTTGATAAAATTGATTTATTGTATAGCCATACTGCACACATACAAACCTAACAGAATCACAGGCGTGTTCTGTGTTGTTTGAACTTTGCTGAGCGTATTCTGAAGTCAGTATGTTGATTGAGTAACGGATAATGTCCAGTGAGCCGGTCGTTGTTTGTTGCTTCGCGTTGGAGTCCACCTGCAGCGCCCTGAAGGGGATTCTTTCACAACAATGACCCGCTAGCTGTACATTATCCTGCTTATTACACGGCTACTCACTGAAGGAATCAATGATATGACACAAAAACGGTCCTCCAGAGTCCGACATCAGAGCTGCACCCATAGCAACGGTCTGTTATACATAGCAACGGTCTGTTATACATAGCAACGGTCTGTTATACATAGCAACGGTCTGTTATACGTAGCAATGGTCTGTTATACATAGCAACGGTCTGTTATACGTAGCAACGGTCTGTTATACATAGCAACGGTCTGTTATACGTAGCAACGGTCTGTTATAGAGAAGTTACAGTCTGTAAAACGTTGTGACCAATCAGAATTGAGTATTCAACAAAGCTGTGTAATAAACGAGGTTAAAGGTGCTCTAGTTGATATCCAGAGCATTAAAATAACACCAAACAACAACTACTACTACGACACGTGCATTTTAGTGCATGTGAGTCTCTCTGTTGCGCCCCACTGGCTCGCTCACGGTCGCCGCTCTGCAGTGAGCTCATACGGCGGTTACTGCTGATAACAGCGTCCCAAAACACGCGTTGTCACGGAAACACATCGCCCACCCTCCGGTCTTCTTTTGTACAGCTCTTTGTAGGAGGACGTTTTACTGGCGTCTGGTAGTCACTTTCAGTCCAAAATGGCGGCAGCGTAGCTCTACTGCTGGGCGCTGACGTTGTAATGAAATAAAAAAATGTACTTTCACTTCTCAGTAATATACAGTATGTTCTCTGCCTTTAACGGCAAGCCGCCGGCTCAGCCGTCACCATGTTGAGAGCCGTGTGGAGGCAATCCCTCAATCACAGATATGCTCTGAAACCTTTAATGGGCTCTCGGAAGTTAAGTTAAGTTAAGTTAGGTTAGGTTAAGTTAAGTTAAGTTAAGTTCATCAGGTTAAATGATCAGTTGCCTCGTAGTTGCAAAGAATTTGCAAGTATAGAAAATGATATGCAGGTAGTCCAATAAAACCTCACCTGCAATATGAAATGTACTTTGTTCTCATATGTGACAGATGATCCAGATACTCTGATTGCTTGTATTAATTATAAACGTATTGTCCCGGTGTGTCTCCAGAACACAGTGAGCTGTGAGGATGAAGATCGCCGTGATTGGACAGAGTCTGTTCGGCCAGGAGGTTTACAAAGAGCTGAGGAAGGACGGCCACACCGTCGTAGGAGTCTTCACCATCCCTGACAAGGACGGCAAGGCCGACCCGCTGGGTGAGAACAACCAAACTGACTGACTAACTGAAGCTTAGGACCAGTTAAAATGAAATATTCCTCTCTCACTTAAAGCACACCCGCCATGAAGAGACTCAGGATGGTGCCAAATGAAATTTGGACTCTTCAAACCGACACTTTTATCACTTTGTTCCACTAAACAAATAAAAGAAATCAATAAAGCTGTCTGTCCTCTAAAAGTTGCACAGTCATTGTCAGTGAGTCATCACCTGTTATCTTTACATCAGGTTATACAGACCATCATCTTAATATGGGACAATAACCTGCAGTAACTGTCTTTATCTGGATTTACAGCTCTGGACAAGAATAAGGAAGAGATAGAGAATAATGTAGTTTTGATTGTCTGAGTTAGAGAACTACAAAGTCCAGCTTTCACCTTAACATAGAAAGTATGATTCATTTAAATGTCTAAAGGCTTCACCGTCATTGGGCCGGTCTGTGTGGAGTTTGCATGTTCTCCTGAGTCAGCGGGGGGAATCGTTTCAGTTATTTGTTGCAGGTTTTGCCGATTTTGTCCATTTCATGTCACGTATATCACTGTTTTTATTTTTATTAGTTGAATACCTTTTGGACAGTTGGTCAGTCAAAACAGCAATTTGAATACGTAACACTGAGGTCTGATTTTTCTCTATTCTATTCTATTTTTTTAATATATTATTTTATCTTAATTTATATATATATATATATATATATATATGTATAATTATTTTTTATTATTTAATTTCTTGTGATCTGGTTAATTTGGATTGTTATTATTTATTTATTTATTTACTATTCTACTGTATTTTTTATGTTATTATTATGAATTATTTAATTTACTTATATTGATATATATATGTTTATATATATATAGTTAATTATTTTGTATTTTATTTATTCTGATATGCTTAATTTGGATTATTATCATTTATTTATTTAGTCACCTATCACCTCTGCGAGCACAATAGTTATATATTGTGTATGAATGTTTGCTTAAAAGTGGAGAAAAGAATTCAATAAAAATATTTGAATAATATTTTTGTCACTATTCTGACAATAAATTGATTAATTAAACAAATAATGGAGCGATGAATTCATAATAAAAATCATATTTATATTTATTAGTATTTTGTAACTAAAACCATGAGTTTGATTATTCTTTCCTCCCCTAGCAACGGAGGCGGAGAAGGATGGCGTCGCCGTCTTCAAGTTCCCCCGCTGGCGTGTGAAGGGCCAGGCCATCCCGGAGGTTGTGGCCCAGTACAAGGCCACCGGCGCCGAGCTCAACGTCCTGCCCTTCTGCTCCCAGTTCATCCCCATGGAGGTCATCGACCAGCCCAAACACGGCTCCATCATCTACCACCCGTCCCTGCTGCCTCGCCACCGGGGAGCCTCGGCCATCAACTGGTGAGTCACATGATGTTCGTCGGGTTGGAGGGTCGGCATGGCGACGACGCCCAGTGTTTTACCTGCTCTGTGTCTCTGACACGCAGGACCCTGATCCATGGAGACAAGAAGGGCGGGTTCACGGTGTTCTGGGCCGACGACGGACTGGATACCGGACCGATCCTGCTGCAGAGGGAGTGTGACGTTGAACCCGACGACACCGTCAACACCATCTACAAGAGGTTCCTGTTCCCAGAGGGAGTCAGAGGCACAGTGAGTGTAGAGATGAGGCCGGAACATGTTGACCTGCTTTAATGTTCTCATCCTGTCTATCTGGATATACCTGGATTCACCCTCCGTATTCACCCTCCGTGTTCACCCTCTGGATTCACCCTCCGTCTGTTGTTCTGGTTCCAGGTGGATGCAGTGAGGCTGATTGCAGGAGGGAAGGCCCCGAGGATCACCCAGCCAGAGGAGGGAGCCACGTATGAGTGCATTCAGAAGAAAGACAACGCTAAGGTGAGATACTACGACATCCAGAGAGATCAGTTGTCTCCAGGCGGCGACCTCCGGGTCTGAGAAGTGATGCTGAGGAGCCTTAAACCTGCATTCTGTCTACCAGCCAGCAGGGGGCGACTCCTCTGGTTGCTAAAAGAAAGCGAGGCAGCTTTATCTGTAGAGCACATTTCAGCAACACGGCAACTCAGAGTGCTTTACACAAACATTCAAGAACATTGTGAAAGAGTGCAAAAGAAGATTAAGACATAATTAAAACAGTCATAAAAACATTAAAGATTAGAAAATAAGAACAAGCTAAAAATAAAAGCTAGAATAGAGTCTAACACACCAGAGTGAAAGCTCTAGTGCAGGATAAGATCATTATCTGGTTTAATAAAAGGCAGCAGCAAACAGGAAAGTTTGAATCTTTGATTTAAAAGAACTCCGAGTTGAAGCGGTCCTGCAGGTTTCTGGGAGCTTGTTCCAGATATTCGGTGCATAAAAACTGAACGCTGCTTCTGCATGTTTAGTTGTGACTCTGGGGACACTAAGCAGACCTGATCCAGATGAACCTGAGAGGTCTGGATGGTTCAGAACACAGCAGAAGTGCTTCGTAAACCAGCAGGAGTATTTTTAAATCAGTTCTCTGAGAGACAGACAGCCGGTGTAGAGACCTCAGAACTGGACTGATGTGATCCACTTTCTTGGTCTTAGTGAGGACTCTAGCAGCAGGTTCTGAATCAGCTGCAGCTGTCTGATCCATTCTTTAGGAAGACCAGTAAAAACGCTGTTAGTCGGCTGAAGATCAATGCATGGACTAGTTTTTCCAAATCCTGCTGAAACATCAGTCAGAAGTCTGGTTGTATAGAAGTCTTTGAGAAACTTGATTTATGACCTGAATGGAGTCTATCAGAACTACGTACATTCAGTTTAATGGTTTTCAAAGTAAAATATTTCAGTGCTTTGATTTTACTGCATGTTACATCTGAAGACTGAAGACTGTGTGTGTGTGTGTGTGTGTGTGTGTTGGCAGATTGACTGGAACCAGTCCGCTGAGGCTCTCCACAACTGGATCCGAGGAAACGACAAAGTGCCCGGAGCCTGGGCCGAGGTTGATGGACAGGTAACGCAGCGCTCTGGACTGTGTTTCTGGATGCTCGCTCAGGGCGTATTCACACCTGCCTTGTTTAGTTGGGTTGAATGGAACCCTGCAGCGTTTAGTTCACCCTCTCTGTGCGGTTCGTTTGGGGCAGGTGTGAACACAGCAATCTCACTCGGGTGCAGCACCAAAACAAGCGAACCGAGACCTCTTTGAAGGGGGGGGGGTCTCGGTTCACTTCCAAACGAACTGCGGTACGGTTCGGTACACTCCGACGTGATCCGGCCCAACTGGAGAAAGCATCGCGCCTTTTGGGATTAAACTGGCTCCGGTAGCGAGCAGCGCTGTGCACGTCAACACCAGACTATTCGCTATTCACATCAATACTGAACAGGTGTAACGTCAGGCTGTGTTGAAGACCACGGTCATACCTGATGGATCTAAGGAAATATTTTGTGCCGATGAGCATGTCACAGTTTAGGAGGGTTAATGCACGCCTCCTCCTCCTCCTCCTCCTCCGTACGTCTTGATATGTTCCTTCTGCGACTCCAGTGCAACACATTGTTTTCCAGTCGCCTCATTTTTAAACTGTATTGTTGCCTCGAGGGAAAAATTGCTACGAGGTAAAAATATTCTTTATTAGACGTTGTCCTCACCAGAGTTTTTCTGTTTCGTGTCTCTCTTCCTACAGAAAGTGACCTTCTACGGCTCCTCTCTGGTGGGTAACGCCACCGCAGCTAACGGTCAGCCTCTGGAGATCCTCGGAGTCAGCAGGCCCGGCATCGTCACCAAGGCCGGCCTGGTGCTGTTCGGCAACGACGGCAAGGCGGTAAGTCGTCGCCGTCGTCGTCCTCTGGAGCTATTTATCTCCTAAAGTGTCCTGTGTGGAGTCCTGTTCTTTACTCCTGCTCCTGTTGGCCCTCATCTTGTTGTATCTCCCATCGTGTCCTTTCTCATTCCACCGTCTGTCCACCTCCCGCTCCTTTTCCCCCTCACTCGTGAACGAGACCTCACGATACTAAAACTCCGTCGCTTGGGGCAGTGACTCACTCCCCGCCCGGAGGGAGCAATCCACCGGTTTCCGGCAGAGCACCAAGGCCTCAGACTCGGAGGTACTGACTCTCATCCCGACCGCTTTACACTCGGCTGCAAACCGCCACAGTGCTGCTGAAGGTCACGGTCTGATGAAGCCAACAGAACCACATTATCTGCAAAGAGCAGAGACGCAATTCTGAGGTCCCAGAACGGGATGCTCTCCTCCCCCCCGGCTGCACCTCGAGATCGTGTCCATGAAAATCAAAAACAGGATCGTTGACGAGGGACAACCCCGGCAGAGGCCGACACCCAGAGGAAACGTGTTTGACTTTGTGCCGAGTGTACGGACGCAGCTCTCACTTTGGTTATACAAGGACCGGATGGCTCGTAACAACGACCCCGGTACCCCATATTCATAAGCCGTCTCCAAGTCCACAAAAAACATGTAGTCTGGATGGGCAAACTCCCATGACCCCTCCAACAGCCCTGCGAGGGTAAAGAGCCGGTCCGCTGCTCCACGGCCAGGACGGAGTCCACATTGCTCCTCCTGGATCTGAGGTTCGACTATCATACAGTAATGCAGTAATACAGTCACACATTAACATTCTAGCAGCATCAGACTGTCCAACTAAATCCCAGCCTGTAGATCAACCAGTTGGTTATTAACAGACAACACTCAGTCTAACGGGGTTCAGTCAGATATGTAGAGATGTCTGGATCAGTGATCTCCTCCACTGTGTTGGACGGGGGACGACTGAAGGGACATGGCAACGATCAACCGTCATTTATTAAGGTATCGCCAACGCTCAGGTTCAGGCAAGGTCACTAAATAATTATTAGACGTGTATAAAACAAATGTTTAGAATACAATCTAAACATACGTCAAATGACATTGAAGTCTATGAGATCTTCTGTTTTCTTTCCCCTAAAAGGGGCGTGGCCTTGACTTTTTGCGAACTACCCGTCATTCTTATCGCCTCTTTTCTAGTTCCTCCCGTGTTTCTCACCCTCATATTTACGTTTCCTGCAGGTTCTTAAAGTGTTTTAAAATGACCCCAAACACACTGAAAGGTGTTAAATAAGAATATTTCCATCAGCTCTTAAATACAGCGTCAGGTGACTTCACAGATGTTTCCTGCTGTTGACTCCATTTGGTGCACTTTTCCTTCTGTCGATGCACAAACTGAAACTATACCACCAAACAGTAACGTTTCTATCTAATCTGATGTCTTTGGGTGAAACTGGTGTCATCATCGATGGTCATGTCATGCTCTGTTTGTCTGCAGCTGTTGGTGAAGAACCTTCAGTTTGAGGACGGGAAGATGATCGCTGCAGCTCAGTACTTCCGCTCAGGGAGCAGCGCTGCCGTGGAGCTCACCGAGGAGGAGAAGACCTTCGCTGAGCAGATGAGGGTAGGACCTCCTCTCCTACTAATTCAAGGGGAGTTGAAAGAAATCTGGTGAAATGTGTAGACGTGTTGACTCTCTGCGTTGTTTCCTTACAGGCGGTGTGGCAGAGTATTCTGACTAACGTCAGTCAGGTTGAAAACTCCACTGATTTCTTCAAGTCCGGTGCTGCTTCCATGGATGTGGTCAGGTAATGAGGGGGGGGGGGGATTTAGCTCCTTCAATAGATGTTATCTAACTCGTGCGGTATCTGTTTGGAGCGGGCAGATTGTTTGGCTCCGGGGCTGTGGTCAAATAGTAAAAAGAAAATCCATCCTATGTCTTCTGCTCGACCTCGATGGAAGACATCATGAGGTCAAGGAAAGATGTGAAGGAGAATTCAGGAGGAAAGGACAACTGCAGTGCTATGATAACCCCGGGGGCGTGCCCGTTCGGAACGAGAACCGCTCATCGCTTGTTGACTCCGGGGAAGTGAAGAAGAATTTGGTTGTAACGTTAGTAATTTATATCCAGCAGTTAATGAGCCACAGTCTGCCCGCTGCAGACGACATGCTGGTCTCAGTCTGCAGAGCCCTGAAGCCCCGCTGAGGGCTGTTGGAGTTAAGTGATACTGAATGTGTCGCATGTCTAAATTGCACCAGCTTCAACACCGCACGTCCTCGTCCCCAGCCATACATGTGAAGTAGATCAGATGAACGGTTCTTGAGATATGTGAAGGACATACAGACCGACAGAGATTCCTTACTTCATATTCAGGTTTATCTGGTACAATAAAGAACAAAGAGAAAGAAAACGTCATTTCTAGACTCCCAGAATCCTAAACATCCAAAAGCAATGATGGCAGGTTGGTAATGGGACAGAGGGTCAGGAGACGGAGAAGACAGAGGATCAGGAGACGGAGAAGACAGAGGATCAGGAGACAGAGAAGACAGAGGATCAGGAGACGGAGAAGACAGAGGATCAGGAGACGGAGAAGACAGAGGATCAGGAGACGGAGAAGACAGAGGATCAGGAGACAGAGAAGACAGAGGATCAGGAGACAGAGAAGACAGAGGATCAGGAGACGGAGAAGACAGAGGATCAGGAGACAGAGAAGACAGAGGATCAGGAGACGGAGAAGACAGAGGATCAGGTGCACCTGACTTTGAAAGGGAAAGGGAGATGACACTGATTCCTGTTACGCCCCAAAACACACCGATGATTAATTAAGAGACTGAATACGACCCCTCACCCCTTAAGCCTTACTTTGTGCACAGATTATGTGCCGCTCAACCAGCAAAAGTGGAGTTGGACACGCTCTAAAAACACCTGCACCATGCACTTTAGACCGTGCGCTATAGATGGTTTACATAGGGCTCTATTTCTACTACACATCAGCATGTTAGTATCGTCATTGAGCATGTTGGCATGTAGCTCAAAGCCCAGATGTTGTTATGTGTTCCAGTGTAATGCATTAGAGACTATTAACTAGTTTCATTTCTTCAGGGTCGTTTTACCGATCAGTACATTAAACCTGTGATTCCTTCCTCTCCTCTCTGCTGCCATCTCCAGGCTGGTGGAGGAGGTGAAGCTCCGGGCCGCCAGCTGCCAGCTGCAGAACGAGGACGTCTACATGAACTGCACCTTCCAGGATTTCATCCAGATGTGCGTCAGGAAGCTGCGAGGGGAGGACGACAAAGAGGAGCTGGTCGTTGACTATGTAAGTGTGACTGGCTGTTACTGGCTGGTGTTGGTTACTGAAGACGACGTGTTGACTGTCGGTCTGATTCCTCAGGTGGAGAAGAACACCAACAACATGACCATCAGGATGCCTCATCAGCTGTTCATCAACGGAGAGTTCATCGATGCAGAAGGAGGAAAAACCTACAAGACCATCAACCCCACTGACGGCACGGTGAGGACGGACAGACGGACAGAGAACGCTATTCTAAATATTACTTTTAATACTATGAGTTCTACCGAGAGCACAAAACCACATTCAAGTTCTGGTGTTGACAGGTTGCTAGGTTACAGGCACAGGAAAGGTGCTATATCATTAGCGTTCATTAGAACAATATTATTATATGTTTTACAGACGTAGTCCAGATGTTAAAGTCTCCATCACCAGTATTCAGATCTTTAACCACCATATAACTGAAGTCTTCTGTACCACCGGTGTGGTTTCATGTGTCCGTTCTGCAGGCCATCTGTGACGTGTCTCTGGCCCAGATCGGTGACGTGGACCGGGCAGTGGCTGCTGCTAAGGAGGCCTTTGAGGAGGGAGAGTGGGGCAGGATGAACCCCAGAGACAGAGGCAGACTCATCTACAAGTCAGTGCACTCGCTCTCACTAAACTGAACTCTCACAAGGCAACACACTCATCATCACACCCAAAACTTAAAGGTTGGCTGGTTAAATCACCACCCAGTTTATCCATGGCAAGCTTAGTGTCACCATAGAGTTAACTGGGAACACAGCATGATGCATAACTGTTGTTATGACGACTACCTGCCAGGTAAGGCTGGATTATCTATGGTCAGTCCCCGGTTCACTGGATGTTAACTGTTCTGCATAGTCTGCATACTTGCTGAGGAATTAGCACCATTAAAGGAACACTTCACCCCCAAAATGACCGTCTGTATATCAACTACTCACCCCGCGTTACCTTGAATTCTTGAAATCAGGAATCATGCTCCACGATGTCAGTGACCTTGTTGTCCCCCCCCCCCCACAGGCTGGCCGACCTGATGGAGGAGCACCAGGAGGAGCTGGCCACCATCGAAGCCATCGACTCCGGAGCGGTTTACACTCTGGCCCTCAAGACTCACGTGGGCATGTCCATCCAGACCTTCCGCTACTTCGCCGGCTGGTGTGATAAGATCCAAGTAAGACGGCCGCTTTTAAACCCTGGAGGTCACTCATGAGACGAGATCAGACTTAACTTAAAGGTCCCGTATCAGCTCATCTTCAGGTTCATACTTGTATTCTGTGTTTCTACTAGAACATGTTTACATGCTGTAATGTTCAGAAAACACTTTATTTTCTTCGTACTGTCTGCCTGAATAAATCTGTATTCACCCTCCGTCTGAAACGCTCCGTTTTAGTGCATTTCAACAGATTTGCAACGGAATTGCGTTGCTAGGCAACAGTTTGGGTGTTTACTTCCTGTCAGCTAGGGATGCACCGATACCGATACCGATACCGATACCACTATCGGGTATCCGATACTGTGCTCATGTACTCGTACTCGCAAAACACCTTCGATACAACGGCACCGTGCGTTAAACTCCTTGGTCCGTGTTTCAAGACGGGTCGGGTGGGTTGCCGACCCCTGGCGCCTTTTACGTGGGCCGAGCCCCGCCCTGGCGACACGTAAAAGGCGCACTGAGGACACTGAGGACAGTCCGCCTCGGTGACACTTTGTCCACGGCCCCGGGAAGCACCTTCGCCCCGAGCCTTTCCAAGCCGACCTAGAGCCGGTCGCGGCGCACCGCCTCGTATGCGGGACTCCCCAGCCTGCCGTGTGTCGCTCACACCCTCCAGCTGGCTGTTAACGAGGGTCTTTAGGCTCAGAGAAGTACTCGTATCGGTACTCGGTATCGGAGAGTACCCAAATGTAAGTACTTGTACTCGGTCTGATATAAAGTGGTATCGGTGCATCCCTACTGTCAGCTGATGTTATTTACATCCACTGCAACAGGAAACAAACTGGGACACATTTAGAATGTTTACGTTTAAAACCATGTAATGGTCTAAATATTGTATATTTGTGACATCACAAATGGACAGAAATCCTGACGGCTTGTTTCAAACGCACAATTTCTGAATACGGGTTGTGTGTGTTTCTCTGTATATTGAGCGTTTTGATAGTTTAACAGTATTAATATAAAGCACTTAAACCTGCTTAATAATATAAAAGACATGAAAATCTCACTTTTTAAAATATGGGACCTTTAAACTTAAAGTTACAATCGCAGAAAGATCTCTGTTTTGTTCTCTTTGTTAGCACCTACAGTATGGGGATAAGTGGTAACTACAGGTGGATCTCTCTTCCCAGAGATCCAAATAGTGTCGCCTTTTCCCGGGAATGTCGCCACAGTTCCTAATACTGCAAATGCAACGGCCTTCATCAGATAGTGACTATTACTATTACTTTGAACCTGTAAAACCACCAGTTGACCGTAGTATATGGCTAATCAGCAATAATACCTGCAAATGAATGATGATGTCGTCTTTTCACAGGGCAGCACCATCCCCATCAACCAGGCCAGACCCAACCGTAACCTCACCTTCACCAAGAAGGAGCCAATAGGGTGAGAGAGTCGTGTGCATGATTAAACACACACACACACACACACACACACACACACATGTTGAGCATATATATATATATACTGTATTAATACACAGACTATAAGGATGTATATATACTGGACATGTAGCAGCGTCATCATGCAGAAACCTATGTCAGGTCACCATGTGGGGAAAGGTTTCTCGCGACGCTAAAACATACTTTGACCTAAATGTGAATGTTGTGATTTGAACACATGAGGATCACCACTAGGAAGCTACAGGATGATATAAATAAAGTCTTACGTTCTTTATGTCATTAGCATGTAAACATCTTCCCTGTCTCCTCTCAGAGTGTGTGCCATCGTGATTCCCTGGAACTATCCTCTGATGATGCTGGCCTGGAAGACGGCAGCCTGCCTGGCAGCGGGAAACACCGTCGTCCTCAAACCTGCTCAGGTCAGTCAGCCTCCAGTCGTTAGCCTCTCAGAATGCTAACAGTTGATTAGCTCCAGACACAAAGTACAGTTAGACCAGAGGTCAGCAACCTGCAGCTCTTCAGCTCCTCTCCAGTGGCTCTCTGGGGAGTTATAAACATGGAAATGTTGTTTACATTTTCATTTTTATTTATTGTTGTAGGTCTATGGTACGACGGAGTATTAGGGCCACATTGAGGAACAAAATTAATCTGAGATTTACAGAATAAAGTCATAGGTTTATGAGAAAAAAGTTGTAATATTATAAAGTAGTCATTTTCTTTTTTACTCGTTAAGTTATGACTTATTCTTGTAATATTCTGACTTCATTCTGTAAATCTCAGATGTGTTTTCCCTCAATGTGGCCCTAATACTCCGTAGTACATTGTCTCTTTGGCCCTCACTGCATTAGACTTATATACTATATACTTAGACTATAAACTGTGTTACCTTCATCACAATGATCACATGTTTTGCGGCTCCAGACAGATTTCTTTGTCTCTTTAGGTAGTAAAGGTCGCCGACCCCTGAGCTGAGGGAATGTCGATAGTTTTGCAGGTGTTTGGTCGTAAACTATATTTTGATCTGATGGCGCTACTATAAATGAAAAGTCCGAGTCAGTTATTACAGTTCATCCTGAGGGGGACGTGAATGTCTGCTGCTAGCGTAGCGTGGGTTAAATAAACCAGTCCTGTGTTTCCAGGTGACTCCGCTGACGGCGCTGAAGTTTGCTGAGTTGGCGGCGAGGGCCGGACTGCCCAAAGGAGTGATTAACATTCTACCTGGATCAGGTAGGAGCAGACGCTGTCAGCCTTACTTTGTTTTCTGGTAGTTGTTATTTAAAGATCAAGCATACACTTAAAGGGTCACTTCTGTATTTTATATCCCATGTTTTTGTGTCGTAGTGACTAAAGCCAAATTCACACTACAAGACTTTCAGAGTCACGACACAACCTGCTGTCTAATCGGGAGTCTTTAAGTCGTTGTGGTTTACAAACGACATGACTGACCGGAGACAGGAGGTCACACTACTAGATGTTTGAATCTCTGATGAGGTCTCCAAACTATGTTTAAAACACACGTGAGAAATACACAGTAAATAATGTGACACCAGACACGAGACACGTTGCTGATGTTGTTGGCACGTCTTTACAAAATAGCCTGTTTAAACCGGTTTCCACACGTTTTACTTTTTATTCCTCTCGGTGCAAAAACAACTTTGCTCCGTGTTGTAAATGCAGCACATCCAGTCAGTTGAACGCTGCTAAACAGGCTGTGATGTAATCGCGCGGGTCAACTCCTCACCGTCAGCATACGTCCACTAACAGTTCTTGTTTTAACAGATTGTTATTAGAAGTGTCTGACAACATTATGGAAAGATCCCAACAGAGAAATAAAACACTTTTCTTTATCTTTAACTTGATCCGGTCTGTTTGTTCGATCGGAGAAGTCTCGCTCTGAGATCTCGTGTGACATCCACATTGTTGAATCAGCTAAAAACTAGAATGTCACTCGGAGAGCGCAGAACTCCACCAAGGTGCGTGACTTTAAAAAGCAGATCCCAGCTCCCAGCTGGCGGTACCGTGAGGTGGTCGGCTTGTTATTAACACAGTGTGTTTCCTTGTAACGTATCGGCGGATGCCTCTCTCATTCAGCAGCCTTGTTATGTCTGTATAACGTTACACTACGTTGTCTCTCATCCCGTCATCTACCACTTTGTTCTTTCTCACCGCGGACGGACAGCAGCTCCACACATCCACACACGTATGTCTGCTCTCAGAAGGAGGCGGGGTCAACGCGTCATCAGTCACACTGCACATGTGTTATACCCTGTGGTCTTAATGCTCAGGCTGATCAGTATCCTTAAAAATATTTCTGAATCTGTATCATGATCCGGATCGCCACCAAAATCTAATGGATTGTTCGTTGTGCTACACCCCACCCCCCCCAAAACATTTCATTCAAATCCATCACGGACTTTTGGAGTAATCCTGCTAACGGAGAGATCGACCGACAGACGCCGGTGAAAACATAACCTCCTTCAAGTCCAACACAACAAACTCTGACAACGCTGGTACTCCTCTCTCCATCTCTCACTCCGTTTCCACCGTTGTCTTCTGGCAACGAGTCACATGACACAATAACAATAACAGAAAGGTAAAGAAAAGCCTTTTATTTCTCTGTAGGGTTCTTTCTATAATGTTGTCAGACACTTCTAATAACAGTCTGAGCCTGTCGGCGGCAAAAACAAGAACTGTTAGTGGACGCACGTTGACGGTGACGAGTTGACCTGAGTGATGACATCACAGCCCGTTTAGCGTTCTCCCTCAATACTGGACCAGTTTCATACATTGTTGTCCTCCTTAGTCACTTAGACACAACAACAAGGTCAAATAGGTTGAAAGCTACAGAAGTTCCCCTTTAACTAATGCAGCTCTGATCGTTGTAACTGATCTCATCCTCTCCTTCTAGGTGCTCTGGTGGGTCAGCGTATGTCCGACCATCCTGACGTCCGTAAACTGGGCTTCACAGGCTCCACTGAGATCGGTAAACACATCATGAAGAGGTGAGAGCTGAAACCCGTTTTTACAAACCTCTGTGGACTCTAAACCGACATCGCTGCTCATCTCTGTGTCTCTGTGTCTCTGTGTCTCTGTGTCTCTGTGTGTCCTCCTCCATCTGAAGCTGCGCCGTCAGCAACGTAAAGAAAGTTTCTCTGGAGCTCGGAGGGAAATCTCCTCTGATCATCTTCGCTGACTGTGACATGGACAAGGCTGTCCGCATGGTGAGATCAATCATGTTTTTAGACGTGTTGCACACGTTTAACATAGTTGCAGCAGTAACACACCGTGATGTGATGTGATGTGATATATGTGTGTATTTCAGGGGATGAGCTCAGTGTTCTTCAACAAGGGAGAGAACTGCATCGCAGCCGGCCGACTGTTTGTGGAGGAAACCATTCACGACCAGTACGTGAAAAGAGTGGTACGTTTCCTTCTATCTCACTCTGCTGATGTTTCTGCCTCTCCTCTCTGCTGATGTTTCTGCCTCTCCTCTCTGCTGATGTTTCTGCCTCACCTCTCTGCTGATGTTTCTGCCTCACCTCTCTGCTGATGTTTCTGCCTCTCCTCTCTGCTGATGTTTCTGCCTCACCTCTCTGCTGATGTTTCTGCCTCTCCTCTCTGCTGATGTTTCTGCCTCACCTCTCTGCTGATGTTTCTGCCTCACCTCTCTGCTGATGTTTCTGCCTCTCCTCTCCTCCTCAGAGGCACCGGGTTGATTTTAGGGCTCTCAGAGTTAATGCAAAATTGTTTTAACGCCACTAATTTATTGAACACATTAACACAACCAAACGTTTTTAGGTTGTAGCGGCTCAGTTTTAAAGTTCGAGTGAAGATACTTCTACTATCATAGTAAACTAGTAAACCTGATGAATCCATCAGTACCAACCATGTCAGACTAGCTGGTCGTGAAGGAGGTTAGATAACGCTCCAAACTTACACTAAATGTTGGCGAGGAAAAACTAGCCCGGCCATTTTCAAAGGGGTCCCTTGACCTCTGACCTGCATCTCTATTATCGTGGTCGTCTTCTTCTTCTTCTCTCAGGTTGAGGAGGTGAAGAAGATGAAGATCGGTGATCCGCTGGACCGCTCCACAGACCACGGCCCTCAGAACCACAAAGCCCACCTGGACAAGCTGGTGGAGTACTGTCAGACCGGCATCAAGGAGGGAGCCACTCTGGTCTGTGGTGGCAAACAGGTGCAGCGGCCAGGTAAAGGCAGCGAGTCTCAGATACATCAACCAGTCACCTCTGGTTTATTCCATCTGTAGGTCTGTAATGTGCCGTCTCGTTGTGTGTGTCTGCCTCCAGGCTTCTTCTTCGAGCCCACGGTGTTCACCGATGTTCAGGACCACATGTACGTCGCTATAGAGGAGTCGTTCGGCCCCGTCATGATCCTCTCCAAGTTCAAGAGCGGGTAAGTCTGACTCTACTTACTGACTCATATCCCCCTTTTTACCACATTACCAACAACTCACAACAACCAGCCCGTTCTCACTCCCAACACGTCTAATCATTCTCTTCTCTTCTCTTTCTCCTGCCCGGCGTCCGTCTCCGTCTCCGTCTCCGTCTCCGTCTCCGTCTCCGTCTCCCTGCCTCAGTGAAGTGGACGATGTCCTGAGAAGGGCCAACGCGACGGAGTACGGTCTGGCGTCGGGTGTTTTCACGCGGGACATCAGCAAAGCTCTGTACGTCAGCGAGAAGCTCAACGCCGGCACAGTTTTTGTCAACACCTACAACAAGACTGACGTGGCCTCGCCTTTCGGAGGCTTCAAACAGTCTGGCTTTGGCAAAGACCTGGGTAAGACACGCTGCTGCTGCTGCTGCTGCTGCTGCTGTGTAGCTCTACTTCTTTTATTAAACACTTCATAGTTAAGTATCAACACTAAATTCAAGTATTTGCTTTCATCTGGCTGCTGAAGAACCTCATACAACCCCACTGAGAAACACCAGAACTATCCCTTTAAGTAGACTGGATCACATCCTGTTAGTAGTGATTCATATCCGTCCTTACCGTCAGTGTCTCCGTCACTCCAACAGGACAAGAGGCTCTCAACGAATACCTGAAGACGAAGGCAGTGACCATCGAGTATTGAGTCGGATCACAGCAGGAAGAAGCAGTGAGACATCCAGAGGCAGCGATGTGGACCTGCAGAGGAGACCAATCATTAGTGACTACTGACTGATAACACTGTATGTGCCTTAACATGTTAAATCTGTCTAACACGTGACTGTTGAGTCCTCGGAGCCGTGTAGTACGACGTGTTGTCCTGAACTATGCAAATGAAGAATGTTCCTCTAGGTAGTGAGACTGTTGTGTAATCAATGTGATTGAGTTACAGTAACAGACTGCATTCATTTCTAATATGGCTTACATTAGGTCAGACGAGTCTAAAGAAGTGTAACATTTCTAATAACAATGTTTGGTTAACAATGAAAACTACTGAGCACCGTCACTGCTGAGTCTCTCTTTATTCCTGTTGAGTCTCTCTTTATTCCTGTTGAGTCTCTCTTTATTCCTGCTGAGTCTCTCTTTATTCCTGCTGAGTCTCTTTATTCCTGTTGAGTCTCTCTTTATTCCTGCTGAGTCTCTCTTTATTCCTGTTGAGTCTCTCTTTATTCCTGCTGAGTCTCTCTTTATTCCTGTTGAGTCTCTCTTTATTCCTGCTGAGTCTCTCTTTATTCCTGTTGAGTCTCTCTTTATTCCTGTTGAGTCTCTCTTTATTCCTGCTGAGTCTCTCTTTATTCCTGCTGAGTCTCTCTTTATTCCTGCTGAGTCTCTCTTTATTCCTGTTGAGTCTCTCTTTATTCCTGTTGAGTCTCTCTTTATTCCTGTTGAGTCTCTCTTTATTCCTGCTGAGTTTCTCTTTATTCCTGTTGAGTCTCTCTTTATTCCTGCTGAGTCTCTCTTTATTCCTGCTGAGTCTCTCTTTATTCCTGCTGAGTCTCTCTTTATTCCTGTTGAGTCTCTCTTTATTCCTGCTGAGTCTCTCTTTATTCCTGCTGAGTCTCTCTTTATTCCTGCTGAGTCTCTCTTTATTCCTGCTGAGTCTCTTTATTCCTGCTGAGTCTCTCTTTATTCCTGCTGAGTCTCTCTTTATTCCTGCTGAGTCTCTTTATTCCTGCTGAGTCTCTCTTTATTCCTGCTGAGTCTCTCTTTATTCCTGCTGAGTCTCTTTATTCCTGCTGAGTCTCTCTTTATTCCTGCTGAGTCTCTCTTTATTCCTGTTGAGTCTCTTTATTCCTGCTGAGTCTCTCTTTATTCCTGCTGAGTCTCTTTATTCCTGTTGAGTCTCTCTTTATTCCTGCTGAGTCTCTCTTTATTCCTGCTGAGTCTCTTTATTCCTGCTGAGTCTCTCTTTATTCCTGTTGAGTCTCTCTTTATTCCTGCTGAGTCTCTCTTTATTCCTGCTGAGTCTCTCTTTATTCCTGTTGAGTCTCTCTTTATTCCTGTTGAGTCTCTCTTTATTCCTGCTGAGTCTCTTTATTCCTGCTGAGTCTCTCTTTATTCCTGTTGAGTCTCTCTTTATTCCTGCTGAGTCTCTCTTTATTCCTGCTGAGTCTCTCTTTATTCCTGTTGAGTCTCTCTTTATTCCTGCTGAGTCTCTCTTTATTCCTGCTGAGTCTCTCTTTATTCCTGCTGAGTCTCTCTTTATTCCTGCTGAGTCTCTCTTTATTCCTGCTGAGTCTCTTTATTCCTGCTGAGTCTCTCTTTATTCCTGCTGAGTCTCTCTTTATTCCTGCTGAGTCTCTTTATTCCTGCTGAGTCTCTCTTTATTCCTGCTGAGTCTCTCTTTATTCCTGCTGAGTCTCTTTATTCCTGCTGAGTCTCTCTTTATTCCTGCTGAGTCTCTCTTTATTCCTGTTGAGTCTCTTTATTCCTGCTGAGTCTCTCTTTATTCCTGCTGAGTCTCTCTTTATTCCTGCTGAGTCTCTTTATTCCTGCTGAGTCTCTCTTTATTCCTGTTGAGTCTCTTTATTCCTGCTGAGTCTCTTTATTCCTGCTGAGTCTCTTTATTCCTGTTGAGTCTCTCTTTATTCCTGCTGAGTCTCTCTTTATTCCTGTTGAGTCTCTCTTTATTCCTGTTGAGTCTCTTTATTCCTGCTGAGTCTCTCTTTATTCCTGTTGAGTCTCTCTTTATTCCTGCTGAGTCTCTCTTTATTCCTGCTGAGTCTCTCTTTATTCCTGTTGAGTCTCTCTTTATTCCTGCTGAGTCTCTCTTTATTCCTGCTGAGTCTCTCTTTATTCCTGTTGAGTCTCTCTTTATTCCTGCTGAGTCTCTCTTTATTCCTGTTGAGTCTCTCTTTATTCCTGCTGAGTCTCTCTTTATTCCTGTTGAGTCTCTTTATTCCTGCTGAGTCTCTCTTTATTCCTGTTGAGTCTCTCTTTATTCCTGTTGAGTCTCTCTTTATTCCTGTTGAGTCTCTCTTTATTCCTGCTGAGTCTCTCTTTATTCCTGCTGAGTCTCTCTTTATTCCTGTTGAGTCTCTCTTTATTCCTGCTGAGTCTCTCTTTATTCCTGCTGAATCTCTCTTTATTCCTGTTGAGTCTCTCTTTATTCCTGTTGAGTCTCTCTTTATTCCTGCTGAGTCTCTCTTTATTCCTGCTGAGTCTCTCTTTATTCCTGTTGAGTTTCTCTTTATTCCTGCTGAGTCTCTTTATTCCTGCTGAGTCTCTCTTTATTCCTGTTGAGTCTCTCTTTATTCCTGCTGAGTCTCTCTTTATTCCTGCTGAGTCTCTCTTTATTCCTGCTGAGTCTCTCTTTATTCCTGCTGAGTCTCTCTTTATTCCTGCTGAGTCTCTCTTTATTCCTGCTGAGTCTCTCTTTATTCCTGCTGAGTCTCTCTTTATTCCTGCTGAGTCTCTCTTTATTCCTGCTGAGTCTCTTTATTCCTGCTGAGTCTCTTTATTCCTGCCGACTGTTAAAAACTACATAAACTGAATATTTTAGCCGGGCTTGTTACTAAAATGTTGCTTTTTCTACAGAGGGGTTTGTTCATATATCATTCACAGCCTGATTTATACAACATTTTATTACTAAAAACATGGAGAAAATATATTTTTTATTTAGTATTTAGTATTTTTCATTATGATAAAAACAGATATCCATAATCTCCTCTGTAGAAAACCTTTGACTGTAAGACGTCAACAAAATGAAACAAGAATTTTGAACCTGGTTTTATCCAATGTTCACATTTCTGTTCTGGAAATGTATGAAAATTAGCACATATTTAATGACATAATGCCTCATTTGCATATTTAAACAAAACATTTTAGAAAATAACTGGCTTATATTTAAAGGTCCCATATTGTAAAAAGTGAGATTTTCATGTCTTTTATATTATAAAGCAGGTTTAAGTGCTATATGTAAATACTGTTAAACTATCACAACGCTCAATATACAGAGAAACACACACAGCTCGTATTCAGAAATTGTGCGTTTGAAAAAAGCCGTCAGGATTTTTGTCCATTTGTGATGTCACAAATATACAATATTTAGACCATTACACGGTTTTAAACGTAAACATTCTAAATGTGTCCCAGTTTATTTCCTGTTGCAGTGGATGTGAATAACATCAGCTGACAGGAAGTAAACATGGACCCAAGCTGTTGCCTAGCAACGCAATTCCATTGCAATGCACTAAAGCGGGGCTTTTCAGACAGAGGTTAAATACAGGTATATATTCAGACAGACAGTACGAGGGAAAATAATGTGTTTTTTGAACATTACAGCAGGTAAACATGTTCTAGTAGAAACACAAAATACAAACATGAACCTGAAAATGAGCTGATATGGAACCTTTAAATAATCAACTGAGGATGTTTCATGGTGATGGGTCTAAATATTAGTTAAAAGTCTCCCTCAACTCCATTCGTTTGGTCTAAGTGTACAATATGTGTTCACCAGTGGTGGCTGGTGGAAGTACTTCTAGGTAGGGCTGTGGTGCCACATCCAGTCAGTTTCAGCAAACATCCCGGTGTGATTTAATGCAAAAAAAGTAAAGGTTTCAAAAACACATTACTACTTTGCAGTTAAATAATTAACAATTATTTTATTCCAACAGAAGCAGTAAATAATGCTTTGAAAAACACAACAGTATAAAATGTACTCAGTGGGGGAATGTAACTAAGTACTTAAATACATGTTGAGGTACTTGTACTTTACTTGAGTATTTCCATGTTCTAATACTTTCTACTTTCTACTCCACTACATCTCAGAGGGAAATATTAGACTTTTTACTCCACTACATTGATCTGACAACTTTAGTTACTTTACAGATTCAGATTATTAATACAAAATATAATCACATTACAATTAAATTACACATATCACTGGGTGCATTCCATATTTAAAACACAAATATTGACAATTTGTATAATTCTTTTTATTATTATCATCATCATCATTAGTAGTAGTTGTAGTAGTAGTAATGTTTGTATTGCTCTCTGCTGCTCTCTGCTGGCCGGCAGGAGCATCGTTCATCCCGTCGTCATGTTTCTCTGAGCATCAGGAGCTTTATTTCTGCTCGCCCCCCCACTCTAACCCACTCATGATGATCACACCTCCGGGTTCCGCGTGAACATCTTCCATTGGTGCCTGCTGTGCGCGGGGACCGTGCGCGGGGATGGGCACGATCCTGCAGGAGCGAGACGCGCAACAGCAGCCGGAGAGGGTCTCCATCAGGGACCGGGACTCCATCAGGGACCGGGACTCCATCAGGGTCTGGAAGAAGAAGCCTCCGTGGAGCAACAACAACAGGCCTAATGTGGACAGGTAGGATTTATGATGATGGTGATGATGGTGATGACCTGGAGGAGACAGATGTTCTGGTGTCTCTGCAGCAGCTGGTTGCTGCTCTGCTCTGATCTCCAGACTGCTGTATTCAGCCTTCATATCTGTGATTATTATTAAGCCGTCAGAGAACCGTGATGTCTGCGCTGTGCACATCACCGCAGATCTGTCTATATATCAATGTGTGTGTGTGTTCCTATTATTCGGGTCATTGTTTGTGTTTAATATTTCATGTTTCTGTTTTGATCAAAGCAACAGAATGGGAAGGAGGCAGTCACAAAGGAAACCTGCGCAGCCGCAGAACGAGACTCCAAGTCAGGAGAATAATAATGAGAAGGTAGGAGAGGAGCAGAGCTGAGTCGGTTAATCGATCAGACTATCTGGTTTTATTTTACATTTTAATGTTTTAAAGGTCCCATATCAGTTCATCTCCAGGTTCATACTTGTATTTTGTGTTTCTACTAGAACATGTTTACATGCTGTAATGTTAAAAAAACAACTTTATTTTCCTCATCCTGTCTGTCTGGATATACCTGTATTCACCGTCTGTCAGAAACGCTCCGTTTTAGTGCATTGCAATGGAATTGCGTTGCTAGGCAACAGCTTGGGTCCATGTTTACTTCCTGTCAGCTGATGTTATTTACATCCACTGCAACAGGAAATAAACTGGGACACATTTAGAATGTTTACGTTTAAAACCGTGTAATGGTCTAAATATTGTAGATTTGTGACATCACAAATGGACAGAAATCCTGACGGCTTGTTTTCAAACGCACTATAAAGCACTTAAAACCTGCTTTATAATGTAAAAGACATGAAAATCTTTTCGTTTTGTCTTCCCCGCCACCAGGAGACTACTGCAGCCCCGCTTAGCGGTTAGCTGTTAGCTGTAAAGATTATAGAAGCAGTCGACGAAACTCTAGTGTCTTTTTGACAACAGCCGCTGCCGCCATTTTGGACTGAAAACTCTTATTATATTCATAATATTTTATTGTTCAACGCAAGCCATTTCAGCAGAATACGACAATAGAATTGTTTTATTTTTGTACGCCACTTTGTAGGCGGACGTTTTACTGCCGTCTGGTAGTCGCTTTCAGTCCAAAATGGCGGGAGCGTAGCTCTGCTGCTGGAAGCTGATGTCGCAATGGAACGAACAATTGACTTTCACTTCTTATCAATATATGTTCTTTAATAGCAACTCAAATTCAGTCAGAGCAACCTCCAGCACCGGGGGTCTGATCCTTTCTGTTGCAGCCGTAAGCCCAGCGCCAGCCCGCGCTGTGACACGCTGCGCTGTGACACGCTGGGCTGTGACACGCTGTGCCGTGACACGCTGCGCCGTGACACGCTGCGCAGGGCGTTGCGCTGGCTGGCTTAATGTGAGTTTCTACAGCTAACCACTAATCGAAGGTCCGTCTCCCGGAGCAATCTTAAACATTGCACCTTTAAAGCATGAACATGTGTTAGTGATGAGTAGAAAATGTGTGCAGGATTAATGTTGTCTCTCCGTAATCACAGAAGCTGCAGCAAAGACGAAAGCAGAAACCCAACACCCCCTCGACCAAACACGTTACTCCTCAACACCGGTGAGATTCTTTCTATGCAAGTTTCATGCCACTGTGTGCTGCCTGGATGCTGAGATAATATCATTTACTTCTCCGTCTAGTGCTCAGGGAACCTCCGAGTCCAAGTCCCATCCTCTGTCCCCTGCAGAGGACAGGATGGAGCCTCAGGTGCAGTCGGCTGCTCAGCACTGCAGCCACAGGGAACACAAGCACACGGGTTTCAGAGGCAGCAGACACACACCAGCCTTTCACTGCCACCGTCTGTCTGACTCCAGTCCTGATCTGCAGGAGACGCCGTCACCGAACCCAGAGGGAGGAAGTCTGAGCGGCCACGGAGAGGGCGACAGCGACACGGACTTGTCTGAGTCAGAGAGACTTCCTGTGTCGCCCTCCGCTCGGGTTCCTCCACAGCTCCAGCTGAGGCCGGAGGTCATCGAGGCCGAAGATGGCTCGTCTCTCAGCCACAGGCCCAGAGGACACGGCTGCGCTGGCTTTGACTTCCCAGACTTCCTACCTCCACCTTTCAACTCCTGGAGCCTCAGTCAGCTGGCAGTCTTCTACAACACGGAGGGTCGGGGGGCCCCTCGGCCCAGGCCCGTGGGCCCTTTGGAGAGGTACCTGGACAGGCTGCTGCAGCTGGAGTGGCGCCAGATTCAGACTCTCCAGGAGGAGGGCGGGAAGTCGGCAGTGTCAGATGTGAACTCCGGTTGCCACAGGTCACCTGCCGCTGCGTCGTCACGCCTCAGCTCTCCAAAGTGCATCCTCCAGTGTCAACGTGCCTTCTCCCTCACCTTCCTCTCCTCTCTGGCCAGTCACTCTGCCCTGCTCTCCGGCTGTGCCTGCACTCTCTGCCGTATCCGCTACTCCACCTGTACCACGTCGTGCTGCCGCTCCACCCGTCAGTCCAGACTGAGTCCCACGCTGGAGCACAGGGGGCCCTCGTCGCTCCCCAAGAGGAGCTACAGCGAGAGCCGGGTGCATTCCTCAGACAGGAGTTCTGCATCCCGAGCTCAGAGGTTCGGCAGCCCGCTGAGGACCAACAGCCACCTGAGGAGAATGCAAGCCTCAGGTAACATCCGCAACCCGGTTGAAGGTGCTAACGCCAAGCCTCATCCCACTGCCAGAGACTCCAGCGTCGGGGCCAGGAGGGACCGTCTGGGAGCGTTGGGGGACGTGTTGGACTACAGGACGGGGGGGTTCAGGAGGAGGAGCGGCTCAGAGCAGAGACGAGGTGGAGTCGAAAGACAACAAGGTGCGTCGGTGAAAAGACGAAGTGGTTCTGAGTGTAGGAGAGGAGGAGCGGAGCGGAGGAGAGCAGCTGAGCTCAAGGAACGAGAAATAAAACCAGATGCTGTCACTGCAATAATGGACAATTTACCCGCGTCCAAAAACTCTCCAATAAACAGACCAAACAGACCAAACAGACCAAACAGACACAAACAGGTGGAATTTGTTACAGCAAGTTGAGTACTGTAATTCATATTTGATTATGAATGTATATTTTCAGTCCTTATTTGAACAGGCTGACTGAAAGTGTAGTATTTGTTTTCACTCGTGGATGTTATGCTTCGGGTCTTTTGTTCTCAGTTGCATCATTATGTTTAATCCGATGCTGTGATAAGCTAATGCAACAGTGGATGTTTACATACTAATAATCCTACATAAATCCTTTGAGCAGCATGTGGATATTTATCTATTTAGTTGATTTACATCAACCCAGTAAGCCTTCGTCAGCACAATTCATTATGTATATATTTGTATGAAGGAGTTTTCAACACATGCACAC
This sequence comes from Sebastes umbrosus, assembly GCF_015220745.1. Classification (NCBI taxonomy): domain Eukaryota; kingdom Metazoa; phylum Chordata; class Actinopteri; order Perciformes; family Sebastidae; genus Sebastes; species Sebastes umbrosus. The sequence continues at coordinate 43,061,109 of NC_051269.1, read as the reverse complement.
GCACACACACACATACACACACCAGTTTTACTAGTGATCTGTTTTGGTTTGTCAACAAAATAAATGCATAATAAAAGTGATTTAAACAATTATGATTGAGGTGTCATTCTTCAAAGGCATAAGTGGATAAGTTGTGTTTGGTGACAGCATCGTGCTAGAGGGGATGTTTGTCTGCAGAACGACCTGGAGGGAAGGTCAGTCAAGGTCAGTGAAGGTCAGTCAAGGTTGGGGAGGAAATACTGGAGGAAACTCCGCTGCATTCTGCGAGACAACTGAACTACTGTTTTAGATTTTACAGAGAAACAACAACCACAAACATGAAGCCAAAAAGACACAGGCAATGGCTCGAATGTGGTCAATTCAGAGTCTGGACCTCGTTCCACTTTGATTTTAATGGCAGTTTAGGAGAGAAGAACAGGAGGATATAAACACTTGGATCAAGCAAGGCCTATATTGTCAGGTGGTTGAGTCACAAAAACATGTAATGAGAATGTATTACGTGGAAAAAGTAGTTTTGTGTAATATCATGGTTATTTTTGCAAGAGAAATCTGAGGAGTAAAGGTAATAGACTAATAATATCCATCTCCATAACGCAGCCATGGAAATATCAAAGTGCTTTATATACACTTTAAATTACACATTGAGTAAATGTAAGTCACAAAATGTTAAAGTCAGAGAAACTAAGATGCTAAAAATACAGAGCAAGTAAATATTGTCCTGTATTGCACATCTAGTACATCTAGGGACTCTGTTAGTGGGGAACCATCATGAAGCGGTCCTTTCTGCTTCCAGTCCTTGTTTCAGATCAGACGTATTTGTAAAGTGACACAGCCACCATGGAGGCTGCATGCAGGATGTTTTGTATGAGATTTTCAAAGTGCTTCTCAGACTGCATTGTATTGTATTGTATTGGATATCTCCTTCCTTTGGGTTCCTGCACACATAGGGGTGGAAGGAAATGAGAATGCAGATATATTGGCCAAACAATCATTAAAACGACACTTAATTGACATACAAATACCGTTAAGTAAAGCAGAGGTTAAAACTATCATTAAGGACTACATGCACAAAACCTGGCAAGAATACTGGGACTTCAGTGACACAGGGAGACATCTGATCTGTACAGTATCCAGACACATGTACGAGCTCAAGGGAAGAGATGGTCATTACCCGTCTGAGAATAGGACATACAGGATTAAACCAAACACTCCAGAGAATAGACAAGCACCCAACTGGACTATGCATGCACTGTAATAAACCTGAAACTGTCAAGCATGTTCTTATAGAGTGCAACAAATATGACAAAGAAAGAAGGGAATGTCTATCAGGAGTAGATGATGGAAATATTACAATCTGCTAGGAAAGACATCTAAGAAAGTACACAATCTTCTAATTAATTACTTAAAGGCAACAGGAATAATGGAGAGAATTTAATTATTATTATTATTATTATTATTATTATTATTATTATTATTATTAATAATAATAATAATAATAATAATAATAATAATAATAATAATTATTATTATTATTATTATTAATTTTTATTTTATTGTTTTAAAAAAAAAATAATTTAATTTAATTTATTTATTTATTTATTTTCCTGCCAATCTCCTGCTCCACACTCCAGCAGACCAGCAGGTGGCGGTAATGCTCCTATAAGCTGGTTTACCAACCGCCAATAAACACCAAAGAAGAAGAAGAGGAGGAGGAGGAGGACCCATCATGAAGCGGTCCTTCCTGCTTCCTGTCCTTGTTTCAGGTCGGACGTGTTATTATAGTGACACAGGCAGCATGGACTCTGCAGCTCAGCGGGTTCTGGAGGATCTGACAGCAGTCGAGGAGGCAGCTGAGGAGATCCTCACCTCTAAACAACAGGTAGAGAGTTTCAACTGACTCTACAACTACAGTGAGGTTAGGATCAATAGATCAGCTGATCGATAGCAGAGAGGATCAATAGATCAGCTGATCGATAGCAGAGAGGATCAATAGATCAGCTGATCGATAGCAGAGAGGATCAATAGATCATACTCTGCTAAAGTTCATCCTAACTGTTATAAATAGAATCACTTTCTGCAGAGGAAACTATTGATCATGTTTCTAGATTGTTTTCATGCAACTTGTTGGTTTCATTCACAGAATCAGAACCAGAACCAGAATCAGATCAGAACCAGAACCAGAACCAGATCAGAATCAGAACCAGATCAGAACCAGAATCAGAATCAGAACCAGAACCAGAATCAGATCAGATCAGAACCAGAACCAGAATCAGAACCAGAATCAGATCAGAACCAGAATCAGAACCAGAATCAGAATCAGATCAGAATCAGATCAGATCAGAACCAGAATCAGAACCAGAATCAGAATCAGATCAGAACCAGAACCAGATCAGAACCAGAACCAGATCAGAATCAGAACCAGAATCAGATCAGATCAGAACCAGAATCAGAACCAGAATCAGATCAGAACCAGAATCAGAACCAGAATCAGAATCAGATCAGAACCAGAATCAGAATCAGAATCAGATCAGAACCAGAACCAGATCAGAATCAGAACCAGAATCAGAACCAGAATCAGAACCAGAACCAGATCAGAACCAGAATCAGAGTCAGATCAGAACCAGAACCAGAACCAGAATCAGAATCAGATCAGAACCAGAATCAGAATCAGAATCAGAACCAGAATCAGAATCAGATCAGAACCAGAACCAGAACCAGAATCAGAATCAGATCAGAACCAGAACCAGATCAGAACCAGAATCAGAACCAGAATCAGAATCAGATCAGAACCAGAACCAGAACCAGAATCAGAACCAGATCAGATCAGATCAGATCAGATCAGAAAGGTGTTGATACCCAGGTGTGAGAGGAACACACTGGGGATCTGCTCTGGTTCTGTTGGTGCAAGTTAAACAGTATAATCACAAAAGAATAGATAAAAACGTTACAATAAAATAAGAATTTAAATTCTACCAATATACAAGAAGAATCTCTCAAAACATTTAGAAAAGAAATATATCATACTAACAGATATTGAGGTATTAATGTCAACAATCACAGTTTATCAGCTGATTAGATTTACATAATTATGATTATTATCCCAGCAAAATATTATCTACATAAAATGATATATGGCTTAAAATAATACCCTCCTTTTTTAATTTTAAAACATATTTAACTATATTTGATTACTTAAAAATAAAAAATTCTAAATTGACTAAAACTATTAAATTGTTTAGACATTTTAAATTTATTCCAAATTATTTAACAGACCCTGAATGTTTTTTAAAAAAAAAAAATTTAAAATTTAGTTTTATTCATTTATTATTCTTACATTGAATTTGTTGTATAATTAATAATTTATTTATACACTGTTAAATATTTTTTGCAGAATTGTAATGAAAAATCTGAACATGCAAATATATTGTGTTGAACTTTTGAAATAAAGTATTAAAAAGAAGATAAGCTGCCCTGAGAGCATGGTTTGGAAGCTCTGTGAAGCTCTGTGAAGCTCTGTGTAGCTCTGTGTAGCTCTGTGTAGCTCTGTGAAGCTCTGTGTAGCTCTGTGAAGCTCTGTGAAGCTCTGTGTAGCTCTGTGAAGCTCTGTGAAGCTCTGTGAAGCTCTGTGTAGCTCTGTGTAGCTCTGTGAAGCTCTGTGAAGCTCTGTGAAGCTCTGTGTAGCTCTGTGAAGCTCTGTGAAGCTCTGTGTAGCTCTGTGTAGCTCTGTGAAGCTCTGTGTAGCTCTGTGTAGCTCTGTGAAGCTCTGTGAAGCTCTGTGTAGCTCTGTGTAGCTCTGTGAAGCTCTGTGAAGCTCTGTGTTGATATTGGTCAGACATAAAATAACGAAATACACCGACCAGGAAAAAAACATTGAGCAATGCAAAGTAATACAGTACTGTAACGGTAAATATGATGTTAAGTCCAAGAGCTGACCTGTAATCCACAGATGAATCATTGTTCAAAGCCTGATGTGAGCTATAAAGTAGTATTGATTGGTAATAGTAGTCTTTGGTAACCCGGAGATGAATCTTTATTGGACTGCATTATATTGAAACGGTTTCTAATAAATTATCCACCTCAATTACTAAATGAAGGAACACAAATATCATTAAATAAAATGCATTAAGTCCACCAACGTCGCAGCTGACACGGTGTTTCAGGTGATATTTAATATTGAACTGTAATGTAATGTTACAGTACATGAATGTCTTAGTATTTTGATGATCACTCAGTTTATTGCAATGATATGCAACAAAAAGACATTTAAATTAATGCCACCTGACAAAGTCCCCACGGCGATGATGAGGAGCAGTGGGCAGCTACTTTACACAGCCTGAGGAGCAGTTTGGAGGTCTTGCTCAAGGGCACCTCGGCAGTGCCCAGGAGGTGAACTGGCACCTCTCCAGCTACCGGTCCACAGTCCAAACTCGGTCCGTACTCGGTCCGTCCAGGTTACTTGAACTGGCGACCCTCCGGTTCCCAAACCAAGTCTCCACAGACTGGAATGAAAACTGCTTTTAGCTTCTTTTTACTTTTTCACATCCCATGATGAAGAAGCATCAGCTACTGTGTCTCTACATGTGGAGGACTAATGTTCTCTGTGTCTCTGTGTGAGTGAAGGACTAATGTTCTCTGTGTCTAATGTTCTCTGTGTCTCTGTGTCTCTACATGTGGAGGACTAATGTTCTCTGTGTCTCTGTACATGTGGAGGACTAATGTTCTCTGTGTCTCTGTGTCTCTACATGTGGAGGACTAATGTTCTCTGTGTCTCTGTGTCTCTACATGTGGAGGACTAATGTTCTCTGTGTCTCTATGTGAGTGAAGGACTAATGTTCTCTGTGTCTAATGTTCTCTGTGTCTCTGTGTCTCTGGAGGACTAATGTTCTCTGTGTCTAATGTTCTCTGTGTCTCTGTACATGTGGAGGACTAATGTTCTCTGTGTCTCTGTACATGTGGAGGACTAATGTTCTCTGTGTCTCTGTGTGGTGGAGGACTAATGTTCTCTGTGTCTCTGTACATGTGGAGGACTAATGTTCTCTGTGTCTCTGTACATGTGGAGGACTAATGTTCTCTGTGTCTCTGTGTGGTGGAGGACTAATGTTCTCTGTGTCTCTGTACATGTGGAGGACTAATGTTCTCTGTGTCTCTGTACATGTGGAGGACTAATGTTCTCTGTGTCTCTGTGTGGTGGAGGACTAATGTTCTCTGTGTCTCTCTACATGTGGAGGACTAATGTTCTCTGTGTCTCTGTGTCTCTGGAGGACTAATGTTCTCTGTGTCTAATGTTCTCTGTGTCTCTGTACATGTGGAGGACTAATGTTCTCTGTGTCTCTGTACATGTGGAGGACTAATGTTCTCTGTGTCTCTGTACATGTGGAGGACTAATGTTCTCTGTGTCTCTGTGTGGTGGAGGACTAATGTTCTCTGTGTCTCTCTACATGTGGAGGACTAATGTTCTCTGTGTCTCCTGTGTCTCTGGAGGACTAATGTTCTCTGTGGTCTAATGTTCTCTGTGTCTCTGTACATGTGGAGGACTAATGTTCTCTGTGTCTCTGTACATGTGGAGGACTAATGTTCTCTGTGTCTCTGTGTGTGGAGGACTAATGTTCTCTGTGTCTCTGTACATGTGGAGGACTAATGTTCTCTGTGTCTCTGTGTGGTGGAGGACTAATGTTCTCATGTGTCTCTCTACATGTGGAGGACTAATGTTCTCTGTGTCTCTGTGTCTCTGGAGGACTAATGTTCTCTGTGTCTAATGTTCTCTGTGTCTCTGTACATGTGGAGGACTAATGTTCTCTGTGTCTCTGTACATGTGGAGGACTAATGTTCTCTGTGTCTCTGTGTGGTGGAGGACTAATGTTCTCTGTGTCTCTGTACATGTGGAGGACTAATGTTCTCTGTGTCTCTGTGTGGTGGAGGACTAATGTTCTCTGTGTCTCTCTACATGTGGAGGACTAATGTTCTCTGTGTCTCTGTGTCTCTGGAGGACTAATGTTCTCTGTGTCTAATGTTCTCTGTGTCTCTGTACATGTGGAGGACTAATGTTCTCTGTGTCTCTGTACATGTGGAGGACTAATGTTCTCTGTGTCTCTGTGTGGTGGAGGACTAATGTTCTCTGTGTCTCTGTACATGTGGAGGACTAATGTTCTCTGTGTCTCTGTACATGTGGAGGACTAATGTTCTCTGTGTCTCTGTGTGGTGGAGGACTAATGTTCTCTGTGTCTCTCTACATGTGGAGGACTAATGTTCTCTGTGTCTCTGTGTCTCTGGAGGACTAATGTTCTCTGTGTCTCTGTACATGTGGAGGACTAATGTTCTCTGTGTCTCTGTACATGTGGAGGACTAATGTTCTCTGTGTCTCTGTGTGGTGGAGGACTAATGTTCTCTGTGTCTCTGTACATGTGGAGGACTAATGTTCTCTGTGTCTCTGTGTGGTGGAGGACTAATGTTCTCTGTGTCTCTCTACATGTGGAGGACTAATGTTCTCTGTGTCTCTGTGTCTCTGGAGGACTAATGTTCTCTGTGTCTAATGTTCTCTGTGTCTCTGTGTGGTGGAGGACTAATGTTCTCTGTGTCTCTGTACATGTGGAGGACTAATGTTCTCTGTGTCTCTGTGTGGTGGAGGACTAATGTTCTCTGTGTCTCTGTACATGTGGAGGACTAATGTTCTCTGTGTCTCTGTGTGGTGGAGGACTAATGTTCTCTGTGTCTCTCTACATGTGGAGGACTAATGTTCTCTGTGTCTCTGTGTCTCTGGAGGACTAATGTTCTCTGTGTCTAATGTTCTCTGTGTCTCTGTACATGTGGAGGACTAATGTTCTCTGTGTCTCTGTACATGTGGAGGACTAATGTTCTCTGTGTCTCTGTGTGGTGGAGGACTAATGTTCTCTGTGTCTCTGTACATGTGGAGGACTAATGTTCTCTGTGTCTCTGTACATGTGGAGGACTAATGTTCTCTGTGTCTCTGTGTGGTGGAGGGACTAATGTTCTCTGTGTCTCTCTACATGTGGAGGACTAATGTTCTCTGTGTCCTCTGTACATGTGGAGGACTAATGTTCTCTGTGTCTCTGTACATGTGGAGGACTAATGTTCTCTGTGTCTCTGTACATGTGGAGGACTAATGTTCTCTGTGTCTCTACATGTGGAGGACAAATGTTCTCTGTGTCTCTGTGTCTCTACATGTGGAGGACTAATGTTCTCTGTGTCTCTATGTGAGTGAAGGACTAATGTTCTCTGTGTCTAATGTTCTCTGTGTCTCTGTGTCTCTGGAGGACTAATGTTCTCTGTGTCTAATGTTCTCTGTGTCTCTGTACATGTGGAGGACTAATGTTCTCTGTGTCTCTGTACATGTGGAGGACTAATGTTCTCTGTGTCTCTGTGTGGTGGAGGACTAATGTTCTCTGTGTCTCTGTACATGTGGAGGACTAATGTTCTCTGTGTCTCTGTGTGGTGGAGGACTAATGTTCTCTGTGTCTCTCTACATGTGGAGGACTAATGTTCTCTGTGTCTCTGTGTCTCTGGAGGACTAATGTTCTCTGTGTCTAATGTTCTCTGTGTCTCTGTACATGTGGAGGACTAATGTTCTCTGTGTCTCTGTACATGTGGAGGACTAATGTTCTCTGTGTCTCTGTGTGGTGGAGGACTAATGTTCTCTGTGTCTCTGTACATGTGGAGGACTAATGTTCTCTGTGTCTCTGTGTGGTGGAGGACTAATGTTCTCTGTGTCTCTGTACATGTGGAGGACTAATGTTCTCTGTGTCTCTGTACATGTGGAGGACTAATGTTCTCTGTGTCTCTGTGTGGTGGAGGACTAATGTTCTCTGTGTCTCTCTACATGTGGAGGACTAATGTTCTCTGTGTCTCTGTACATGTGGAGGACTAATGTTCTCTGTGTCTCTGTACATGTGGAGGACTAATGTTCTCTGTGTCTCTGTACATGTGGAGGACTAATGTTCTCTGTGTCTCTACATGTGGAGGACTAATGTTCTCTGTGTCTCTGTGTCTCTACATGTGGAGGACTAATGTTCTCTGTGTCTCTATGTGAGTGAAGGACTAATGTTCTCTGTGTCTAATGTTCTCTGTGTCTCTGTGTCTCTGGAGGACTAATGTTCTCTGTGTCTAATGTTCTCTGTGTCTCTGTACATGTGGAGGACTAATGTTCTCTGTGTCTCTGTACATGTGGAGGACTAATGTTCTCTGTGTCTCTGTGTGGTGGAGGACTAATGTTCTCTGTGTCTCTGTACATGTGGAGGACTAATGTTCTCTGTGTCCTCTGTGTGGTGGAGGACTAATGTTCTCTGTGTCTCTCTACATGTGGAGGACTAATGTTCTCTGTGTCTCTGTGTCTCTGGAGGACTAATGTTCTCTGTGTCTAATGTTCTCTGTGTCTCTGTACATGTGGAGGACTAATGTTCTCTGTGTCTCTGTACATGTGGAGGACTAATGTTCTCTGTGTCTCTGTGTGGTGGAGGACTAATGTTCTCTGTGTCTCTGTACATGTGGAGGACTAATGTTCTCTGTGTCTCTGTGTGGTGGAGGACTAATGTTCTCTGTGTCTCTGTACATGTGGAGGACTAATGTTCTCTGTGTCTCTGTACATGTGGAGGACTAATGTTCTCTGTGTCTCTGTGTGGTGGAGGACTAATGTTCTCTGTGTCTCTCTACATGTGGAGGACTAATGTTCTCTGTGTCTCTGTACATGTGGAGGACTAATGTTCTCTGTGTCTCTGTGTGGTGGAGGACTAATGTTCTCTGTGTCTCTGTACATGTGGAGGACTAATGTTCTCTGTGTCTCTACATGTGGAGGACTAATGTTCTCTGTGTCTCTGTGTCTCTACATGTGGAGGACTAATGTTCTCTGTGTCTCTATGTGAGTGAAGGACTAATGTTCTCTGTGTCTAATGTTCTCTGTGTCTCTGTACATGTGGAGGACTAATGTTCTCTGTGTCTCTGTACATGTGGAGGACTAATGTTCTCTGTGTCTCTGTACATGTGGAGGACTAATGTTCTCTGTGTCTCTACATGTGGAGGACTAATGTTCTCTGTGTCTCTGTGTCTCTACATGTGGAGGACTAATGTTCTCTGTGTCTCTATGTGAGTGAAGGACTAATGTTCTCTGTGTCTAATGTTCTCTGTGTCTCTGTGTCTCTGGAGGACTAATGTTCTCTGTGTCTAATGTTCTCTGTGTCTCTGTACATGTGGAGGACTAATGTTCTCTGTGTCTCTGTACATGTGGAGGACTAATGTTCTCTGTGTCTCTGTGTGGTGGAGGACTAATGTTCTCTGTGTCTCTGTACATGTGGAGGACTAATGTTCTCTGTGTCTCTGTACATGTGGAGGACTAATGTTCTCTGTGTCTCTGTGTGTTGGAGGACTAATGTTCTCTGTGTCTCTCTACATGTGGAGGACTAATGTTCTCTGTGTCTCTGTACATGTGGAGGACTAATGTTCTCTGTGTCTCTGTACATGTGGAGGACTAATGTTCTCTGTGTCTCTGTACATGTGGAGGACTAATGTTCTCTGTGTCTCTGTACATGTGGAGGACTAATGTTCTCTGTGTCTCTCTACATGTGGAGGACTAATGTTCTCTGTGTCTCTCTACATGTGGAGGACTAATGTTCTCTGTGTCTCTGTACATGTGGAGGACTAATGTTCTCTGTGTCTCTGTACATGTGGAGGACTAATGTTCTCTGTGTCTCTGTACATGTGGAGGACTAATGTTCTCTGTGTCTCTGTACATGTGGAGGACTAATGTTCTCTGTGTCTCTACATGTGGAGGACTAATGTTCTCTGTGTCTCTGTACATGTGGAGGACTAATGTTCTCTGTGTCTCTACATGTGGAGGACTAATGTTCTCTGTGTCTCTGTGTGGTGGAGGACTAATGTTCTCTGTGTCTCTGTGTGTATGTTGTAATGTTGTAATGTTGTAATGTCCTCTGTGGATGTTTCAGATCGTGGACCTGGACTCAAAGAGGAACAGGAACAGAGAGGCGTTGAACGCTCTGAAGAATGAAATGTCAGATTCAGGTGAGAGACCCTTCATGTTGTCAGAGAAGAGAAAAGGCTTCGTTGATGTGGACGTTTCAGTGCGTTCATTCATGCACATCTTTGCTCATGGACACATTGGTTTAGGTTATGAGAACAGTCATCCTGGTGGTCTCACGGTGGAGATCAGGAGTGTACGGTTGTAATCCTGGTTGTTGACTAAACGCTGCTGTCCTTTGCAGACAAAGTGAAGGTTTGCTTCGGAAACATGTTCATCAAATTTCCCAAATTGAAGACGAGAGAGATGATTCAGAAAGGTAAAAACAATCCAGTTAATAAAATCTGAATTGATTGTATTTATATAAATAAATAGATTTGTTGTTGACATATTGAAGCTACCTACGAGATCATCCTGACCTCTTTGTTTCTCCCCTGTAGACCAGGAGCAGCTGGACAAGGAGATAAACGAACTCCGCAATGGACTGAAAGCAAAAGTCAATCGTCTTAATGAGATGCAAGGTATGAAGAGCGCTCCAGCTGTCCAGCTTGTTTGTGTTATTATGTGTTTTTGGTGAATCCAAACTAATTCTTTAAAACACATTAAAACAGTCCGGTGTTCTGCGAGGCACAATATGCCACATGTCATGTTTAATTAACGTCGCTTTAAAATGACGGCTCCGAGGAAAGGATGTCTCATTCTGATAGATGCCTGTTGCCTCGACTCCTCTCTCCTCACATCTCTTCCTTGCCTCCTCCTCCTCTCGCGGGCAAGACTAAGACACGAGGAGAGGAGGCAAGGAAAGGAATCTAGGAAACACTTGGACTGTTAGTCTTTGGGCCTGTGAAACCTTGAGAGGAAAAACAAGTAGAAAACACTTGTGATGATGTCTGAACTCACTCTGGAGTCTCTTTGTTTGTTTGTTTGCAGGGAAACCGGAGCTGAGAGGCTACAACCTCTCTCCTCTGTCCACCGATGAAATCAAAGCTATCAACGGCCTTTTGAAGAGATGACATCACTAAGATAGAGATGACATCACATCTGCAAACCGCTGGATATATCTGAGGACATACGGACAATAGCCTCACCTGCAGCTCTCAGCTGTGCAGATGTTACTGTACCGTGCTAACCTCTGGATGACCTCTGGATGATCTCATGATGCCACATCAGCCTCCTGGATTATTACCTTTAGGACATTTTTGAAATTCTTGTCAAACTTTGTATTCTAGGTTTTAAAAATGACAAAAAGCAAAGTTAAGACACTTCCTGGTTCACATTTATGTGGATTACTTATGATTGGATTTCATTGGATATATATGAATTACAGTGCATTACTTTTTGTAGGTATATCTACAAACGGTGCATGAGAACAGCCGGTTCCACTGCTGGAGGAGGAAGTCTGTAGGATCATGATTATGTTATTAAACTCATAGACACTGAGCCAAGATATCCTCATATTTCTGTTTGACATAACTTCAGACTACTGTCCTCTGACTGCATCTCTTTAACTAAACCACACACCTTTAGGCTTCTCTGTGATCTCCTTTTGATAACTAATGTCATATTTTAGTCTGGAGCCCCCCCCCCCCTGTGGAGGATCACCCTCCCGCTGTGACAACATCTGCTTTAAACCATCCATAGAAATAAATGCTGATTGCTCTGTGAGACCGGACAGGAGGACCCTGTTCAGACCTGGACCCTGTTCAGACCTGGACCCTGATCAGACCTGGACCCTGATCAGACCTGGTATTAACATGCGTCCTCAGTGATCGGATCACAAGTGGACAGCTCTAAGTACGTCTATCCACACCTGGTATTAGAATGCGTCTCCACACACGGGTACAGCGCTCCAGAGAGCCGGGGAGGAGAGAGAACAGGCGGTTGGACGGTCGGGTGTCAGCTCCGCGCAACGCAGCGGAACAAAAACAGCGACACATCTCCGACAGAATGATAATAATGCACTTCCTGTTTCCCAGTCTGATAGTCTGTAGATATGTAACCTATACACAAGATATAGTTTAATAAAACACAGTCGTACTGACAGGATACAGTAGAGCACAGAGGCCGTTTATTCACCTGAGGGGCGTGGTGATCCCAGCTGGACATCAGATGAGTAGCAGTCCTTAATGTGACCAGGACACATTCACTACACACTGCTAACAGAATGAGGTCATATGAGGCCCAGACCACCTCTGAATGTGGTCTGAAAGATCCGTCCTCAATGCGTCTTATGTGTGTTCACACCTGTACTGAGAGTTGTCCACTTGTGATCCGATCACTGAGGATGCATGTTAGTACCGGGTCTGAACAGGGCCTCTGACATGATGACCTCTTGTAGAGTTTGAGTGGGAGTTCAGGCCCATGTGGCCGGTTAGTGGCCACAAGGTGGCGGTGTAGTGTAAGTGTAGACCAGAAGAACAGAGCTTTGATTCACTCGCTGCCTCACAGCCAGTCTTCAGTCAGCCTGCTGTCAATGCAGCGCTGCTTTATAAAACCACAACGAGTTCTTGGAAGGTTAAACTCTGCAGATGTTCAAGATGTGAATCGTTTGTTTTCGTATTGTTTAACTAGTTTGCAAGTTGTTCTCCTTTAACTTGATCAACCTTCTTCTCTATGAATATATTTAAATGTTTATGATTCAGTGTGATTTGTGTTTTTTGTTCAGTGAGTTGCTCTTACTTTACCTTCAGTATGACTTCTTGTTTTGTTGTTTGTCTGTGACTGAGACATACTGTACATCCTTAATTACACTGTGAGTGATAAACAAGCCGTGAGCAGTCCCCCGGGGAATAAACTGTAAATAGGTGTATTGAGTGTAATTCTTTGGTCTGACATGCCACTGAGCATGAGAAGACACGGATAGCCTCGGGTGACGGGAGACAGAAACAGCAGTCACATCGGTAGGGTTGTTAGTGTGTTGCAGAGGTGGTGGTTTTGTTTCTCTCTCAGACTTTGGTTGCGTGCCACCGCTCTCAGACCTGGAACCAGCTGAGTGACGAGTGATTGATGAATTTATGAGTCAAAGGATGGGAACCTGCTGATCATCTCAAATGTGAGACAATTATACCCGACGAGGCACGCAACAGTGCTATGTTAAGAAAATGACTCGCATGACACACAGCAGTTTGTCGTCTATCTGTGGAACTACAGAAAGCGATGATTGATTATACAACGTGTGCCTCCACTACACTACAAGAGGGAATTATTCACACCCAAGAGCAATAAAAATAAATCCATAAACCATGTGTAATTATAGTGGGTTTGGCAGCGTGGATGGAGACGTATCAAAGAACAAATCAGTGTCTCTTAGCTGACATTATTCACCGGTTTGAAGGCCGGTCTGCCAGAGAGCAGCTGCTACGGATGGATTAACAAGATGTATGATGAACACACGCGTCGCTCTTTGGGAGAGAACTTAATACATTTATCTGCATTGATTAATAAACAAACTGTAAACAACCCGTGTGTGGAGAGCGTTTGTTAGCAGTGTGTGTGTGTGTGTGTGTGTGGCTCCTTCCTGCTGAGAGATTCAACTGTTTAATGGCATTTGAGAGAAAAGATCTCATTTAGTTGTCATCAACCCAAATCTGCAGAACCCGGAGTAATGATTTACTGTAAGTTATTGGCTGTTTATGAGTGCAGAAACCTCAGAATATGTACCGCCACCGAGCTGCAGATGTAAATGTGAAGTCTGGGCGATCAGAGATATTCATTCTGACAGACTTGGCTGAGAGTCGTGTCGGTTAAAGGGATAGTTTGGGTGTTTAGAAGTGAGGTTGTATGAGGTACAGTACCCCCCCCCCTGCTTGGAGAAGCAGACAGGAGTTACTGCTGAGGCTGACTGAAAGAGGCTGTGGCCTACAGATCAGATATAACAGGAAGTCACTTTCTCTGTGACTTCCTGTTAATTCTTTGAATTCTGCTGGAAACGTCTGGACACTGTCCGACTTGACCGCAGCTTTCCGTTACTTTCCAGGCGAGGCGCAGCTCATCTCAAACGAGCCTATTGACTCAATTTCGGCGAGTGCAGACCAGATTTTAACTGCACATGTGTTGTACCTCATAATTATGACGCGGTGATGATGCGTGACATCTCCTCTTTTCACCCTCCTCGGTTAATGCACGGAAGCAAAGCAGTGTGCTGCTGTGGACGGGGCCGGCAGCAAAACCTATTTTAGACACCTACAAGAAAGACACACCTGAAAAAAAATCAACATCAGTTTAAGTGTACGCTATATTTACAATATTATCGCCGCTTTACCTCGCCGTCAGACAGCCTTTTCTGACTTTGGTGAACCTGAACTAACCAAAGTCACACAATAACACAAACAAACGAACCGATGGAGGCAGCGGTAGACCAGCAGCCCCGTGTTCTGCCAGGTAAAATTACTGTTTTTTCAATGTTCCCCGTCAGAAACACAGACTGTATAGCTGTCTCACTGCGAGGTAAACCGGCAAAAATATTCTAAATATAGCAAACAATTAAACTGATGGGTTAAGGACCTTGCTCAAGACGTCTTAAGACCTGCTGCTGCTGTGCCCGTCATGCCCCGCTACCACGGCGTTGTCCGGTCTTGGAGTTGTCCGTGTTTCACATGTGTTTGTTTGATTAGAGCATCTTTAAATCATCTTTAGACGGTATTTATTCAGGTTCTTGTGCGGCTGCTTGTGTGTGTGTGTGTGTGTGTGTATATATATATATATAAAAAAACTCACAAATTTGCGAGATTATAAACACGTTTTACAAGAAAAAAAACTCAGATACACTCATGAATTAAAATGGCAAATTTACAAGAAAAAACTTGGTTATTCTCAAAGATTAAAATGGCAAATGTACGAGAAAAAAAAACAGAAATTGCAAGATTATGAAGTCATACATTCAGGAGAAAAAACTCTGATATTCTCTTTGATTAAAGTGGAAAAATTACGAGAAAAAGCTCACAAATTTGTGAGATTATAAAAATGTTTTACAAGAAAAAAAACAAAAAATTGACGATATTATAAAGTCATATATTTACAAGAAAAAACTCAGATACTCTCATGAATTAAAGTGGCAAATTTACAAGAAAAAAACTGTGAGTCACAAAATTGTGAGATTATAAAGTCGTAAATTTCCAAGACAAAAGAATCTGAAAAATAGTGGAGTGCAAAACTGATAGAGAAAAATAGTGTTTGTTTTTGTTTGTTAAGGAACCACATTGCTTCACTTTTCAAGGTCATCACACCACATTTGGTAACATTTTGTAACATTTGATAAGTTTGGTGTCTTCAGTTAAATGAGGGTTTTTGTCGTAAGGTATCATAAAGTATTGTGTTGCAGTGGGTACCAGAACACATGGTATCGTATTAGCACTTGTGGGCGGTGAGTTGTGTTTGTGGTGCTCAGATGAAGATGACATTTAAAAACAAACAGCAGAGTCTGTCAGTGTCCCAGTTACTCTCAATAACCCTCAGACGTCACACAGTTTCAACTATTCTCTACCTAAGCATGACCTCATATTTCCCGCCATAGTTTTTAGTTCGCCTGTATTATTGGATACTTGATCTACATTTAAAGCCACTCATGTGTGATGCTCTTCTTGTATACGGTCTGTAGGCGCTTCACATTCTCTGGCAGCTCGGCAGGCTTCTGACAGCTGTGATAAAACCGCACTGCTGGTGTTCCATGTAAATCAAAATCAGTCTCTCTGTCTCTGTCCCCTCTGCAGGAGGCCTTCAGCTTCAGTCTGTTTCTGATTAACCCTTCAGGACCTTTTTCGGCCCAACAAATTAAGAGGAACGTGTCCCGCGCCGAGCTAGAGTAAGATGATGAATACACACTTCCTGTCCGATCTGTCACAGCCGCAGGATTCTGGCAACAAAGGGAGGAGAACCTCAACTCAGGCAGACAGGAAGAGGTCAGGGATTTACTGAGAAGGTGTAGATACATACTGTACGCTCTTATAAATAAAGGTGTAGATACATACTGTACGCTCTTATAAATAAAGGTGTAGATACATACTGTATGCTCTTATAAATAAAGGTGTGGATACATACTGTACGCTCTTATAAATAAAGGTGTAGATACATACTGTACGCTCTTATAAATAAAGGTGTGGATACATACTGTACGCTCTTATAAATAAAGGTGTAGATACATACTGTACGCTCTTATAAATAAAGGTGTAGATACATACTGTACGCTCTTATAAATAAAGGTGTGGATACATACTGTATGCTCTTATAAATAAAGGTGTAGATACGTACTGTACGGTCCTAGAAATAAAGGTGTAGATACGTACTGTACGCTCCTAGAAATAAAGGTGTAGATACATACCGTACGCTCTTATAAATAAAGGTGTAGATACATACTGTACGCTCTTATAAATAAAGGTGTGGATACATACCGTACGCTCTTATAAATAAAGGTGTAGATACATACTGTACGCTCTTATAAATAAAGGTGTAGATACATACCGTACGCTCTTATAAATAAAGGTGTAGATACATACTGTACGCTCTTATAAATAAAGGTGTAGATACATACTGTACGCTCTTATAAATAAAGGTGTGGATACATACTGTACGCTCTTATAAATAAAGGTGTGGATACATACTGTACGCTCTTATAAATAAAGGTGTGGATACATACTGTACGCTCTTATAAATAAAGGTGTAGATACATACTGTACGCTCTTATAAATAAAGGTGTAGATACATACTGTACGCTCTTATAAATAAAGGTGTAGATACATACTGTACGCTCTTATAAATAAAGGTGTAGATACATACTGTACGCTCTTATAAATAAAGGTGTGGATACATACTGTATGCTCTTATAAATAAAGGTGTAGATACGTACTGTACGGTCCTAGAAATAAAGGTGTAGATACGTACTGTACGCTCCTAGAAATAAAGGTGTAGATACATACCGTACGCTCTTATAAATAAAGGTGTAGATACATACTGTACGCTCTTATAAATAAAGGTGTGGATACATACCGTACGCTCTTATAAATAAAGGTGTAGATACATACTGTACGCTCTTATAAATAAAGGTGTAGATACATACCGTACGCTCTTATAAATAAAGGTGTAGATACATACTGTACGCTCTTATAAATAAAGGTGTAGATACATACTGTACGCTCTTATAAATAAAGGTGTGGATACATACTGTACGCTCTTATAAATAAAGGTGTGGATACATACTGTACGCTCTTATAAATAAAGGTGTAGATACATACTGTACGCTCTTATAAATAAAGGTGTGGATACATACTGTACGCTCTTATAAATAAAGGTGTAGATACGTACTGTACGCTCTTAGAAATAAAGGTGTGGATACATACTGTACGCTCTTATAAATAAAGGTGTAGATACATACTGTACGCTCTTATAAATAAAGGTGTAGATACATACTGTACGCTCTTATAAATAAAGGTGTGGATACATACTGTACGCTCTTATAAATAAAGGTGTGGATACATACTGTACGCTCTTATAAATAAAGGTGTGGATACATACTGTACGCTCTTATAAATAAAGGTGTGGATACATACTGTACGCTCTTATAAATAAAGGTGTAGATACGTACTGTACGCTCTTATAAATAAAGGTGTAGATACATACTGTACGCTCTTAGAAATAAAGGTGTAGATACGTACTGTACGCTCTTATAAATAAAGGTGTAGATACGTACTGTACGCTCTTATAAATAAAGGTGTAGATACATACTGTACGCTCTTATAAATAAAGGTGTAGATACATACTGTACGCTCTTATAAATAAAGGTGTGGATACGTACTGTACGCTCTTATAAATAAAGGTGTAGATACATACTGTACGCTCTTAGAAATAAAGGTGTAGATATATACTGTACGCTCTTATAAATAAAGGTGTGGATCCGTCCATCCATCCATCCATCGTCATCCGGCTGAGCAGGATGTTCCAGACCTCCCTCCCAGTAAACTCTGAGGACATGATTCAACATCATCTGTGGTTCAACTCGAGCAGTTATGCTGGGAGCCTTTTCTGTGTAGTTTTCCCGTCACACTGACACAGTGACAGTTAAAAAGAGTCAGTGTGTAACCATGGTAACGTAACAATGGTTGGTTTAGCTGTGCTGAAACAAAAGAAAGAAGCCTTTGTGTAGTCAAAGGTAGAAGTTGAGCTGTTGGCCGACTGCTGGAAGCTCTTCAGTCTCCTCCAGCTCCGGAGCAGCAGGCAGTTTAACCGCTGCATGCTGGAGAGCAGCTGTATTCCCGACTCCCTGCAGACAGTGGCGGCTCTGGGAACGCCACACACACCGTATGATGCAGTACAGTTATGTGGTGGTCTCCGGGCCTGTCTTCTCTCAGGTGGTAGACACCACATCACCGCCTCCAAGGAGTCCCGGCATGTTAAATAAAAATGTAAGCAATTAATGAATTGATAAACTGTGACATAAATTGATATTTCTGTTTTAATTTGCTTCTTTATTTATTTACTCTTCTGTTTAGTTTCCCTATTTATGTATTTATTTTTTATTAATTTTGTAATGTAATTTATTTTAATTTCTTTTTTTATTTATTTATGCATTTATTTATTATGTATTCTTGCACTTATTTTTTTATTTATTTTATATTTATTTTTAAATGTATGTATTTATTTCTGCGTGATTTTCCATTTGCATTTCACCCCTTATCTATTTCCTTATCTATCTATTATATATCTATTATTTAAATACATTTAAAAAATAATGAAAATAAATACATAAGTAAATAAAAGGGAAAATTAAACAGACCAGTAAATGAATAAGGGAATTAATATAAAGATAAATAAATACAGAAGCAAATTAAAACAGAAATATCAATTTATGTTGCATTTTCTCAATTCATTTTGACATTTCTTTATGCATGTCTGCCTCATTATGTAAATGAGGGGGCTGTCACTCAACGTGTGTCATCATGGGGTCAGAGGTCATTGATGGACTACATGCTAGCCAGCTAGCTGCACTCCAGTCTTCATTCCTGGCTCCGTACAGCGGCTCATCGGCCGGCCGGTCCTATGATGGAGAGAACGGGTGGAAACAGGTGAGCAGGTGGATGACGGTCTTTTCATTCATTATTGTGTATCACATTGTTTCTCTACCGGCTCCCTGATTGCTGCCGAGCTGTTTCACCTACAACACATCAGCTCATCAACCCTGCAGGACATCAACCCTGGCTCTCCTCCCAGTCCTCATCACGCAGTTTTCATGTCATATGTTGGCCTGTTGTTTTAGTCAGTCTTATCCTTATTGTTTTTGCTCAACTGTTTGCAGACAAACTTCCCACAGTGAACAATCATTCATTTTGTGTTCGATCTTCTGATAACACTGACTAAATGTCCTACCAGGGGTGTCAAACTCATTTTAGTTAAAGGGACTGTATGTAAGTTATTACATGTATACATTTTAAGTATGTTTTTTGCCAGTGTGTGAACAGGTTGTAATCTAACCTTAAAAATGAGACCTTCCGTGACTTTCTGGGTTTCCTGTCTCAGCCAGTAGACTGACTTTAATGTGAAGAATACGGGACGATTTTTCTGGGAAAATCCAACGGATGTGACGTCATGCGCGCTCCGCTTACAGGGCTAACAGTGTGCAACGACAACTAGCGTTTGGTTAAAATGGAGTCCGCTAACGCCAATAAACGACCAGCCTCCACCACAACTCAGACTCCAACACAAACTCCATGGAAGCACAAAAAAACACAGGTGTCACTGTCAACAAGCAATTTCTGATTCTTACATAATATACAGTAGCCCGTTTAATGAGCCACATACAGCTCAATTCGATCTCAACTAGTAAAACCAACACCTCTAAATGTTTCCCTTTCTTTTAGTAGAAAGAGCATCTACATTCTGAGAACTTTAAATGAACAATCCATTTACAGAACAGATGATGAACAATGATGATCTCTCGACTACGACTAAAAACAGACTGCCGCTTCCTCAAACCTGCCAACGATTCCTTCATCTTCTCTGTTCTCAGATGTCTCGGCAACTTCTTGTATTTTTCACCGTGATGAATCTGATTATGATGCTGAATATTATTTTTCCTTGAGAGCACTGAAAGGTGCTGTTAACAAACCGATCACTCCCGTTTACCTCTGTAGAGAAATAAGAACCGGTCCACCGACACTCTGTGTCCTCTTTTCACCTTTTTGTACAAAGACATTTTCCACGGCGGCTCCTGAACATTCAACACAGTCTCACGGCAGCTCAGGAAATAGTCACGAAATTGAATCTATTTGATTTGTGTACATAGAATCAAATTTTATATTGATTTTCTTCGTGATGCTCAACATGACTTTCAACCAAGCCCCCAGGAAGAGCGCCGGTCGTTGATGCCAATTTTCCTAGAGGCCAAACGGCGGCTGGAGAACCTCCGTGTCCTTTTCCCCGTAGACTTACATCGGAAAAAAGACGTCTGTGAATCACCAGATAATTTTTTTTTAGGTAAATCAACTTCCCAGTACGAACACTTGATTAGCCCTTATTTAAATCATTAGGTCCTAAAAGTTCGAACAACTCTTTCCCCCGCGCTCCGTCTCCGTACCGTTCATACAGAACAGCGAGGCGGAATAACGGCACAATATTTCCACCTTTAACAGGCTGTGTGAAACGGGCTATACGTAGTCTGTCCCTCTGACTCACGCGTGCGTTAGACTCCTTAGTCCGTGTTTCAAGACGGGTCGGGTGGGTTGCAGACATCGCCGCAGACCCTTGGCGCCTTTTACGTGGGCCGAGCCCCGCCCTGGGGGAACAACGCGGTTGAGGCGCACTGAGGACGCTTTGTCCACGGCCCCGGGAAGCACCTTCGCCCTGAGCCTTTCCAAGCTGACCTAGAGCCGGTGGCAGCGCACCGCCTCATATGCGGGACTCCCCAGCCTGCCGTGTGTCGCTCACACCCTCCAGCTGGCTGTTAACGAGGCTCTTTTGGCACAGAGAAGTACTCGTATCGGTACCCGGTATCGGAGAGTACCCAAATGTAAGTACTTGTACTTGGTCTGAAAGAAGTGGTATCGGTGCATCCCTACTAGTGACGTATCCAGCGTAGGGCCTGCTTCTCTTATTATGACCAAATAGGAATAGCAGTACATTTTATTAAATTACTTTTCCACTATTTATTTGCAGATTGGATCCTTTGGCGGGCCGGTTCTGGCCCCCGGGCCGTATGTTTGACTGTAATCGTTATTCTTTTGCATCCCCCCCTCAGTTGGGTTTTGGTATGAAGCTTCAGCTCTATAGCTCCACAGGAATGTGTGACGCTGATGGTGTTTGTAGTCCATGTAAAGAAACCGTGTTATTCCTCCTGACTGGCAGTAAGTCAGGTCTTTACTCAGCTGAAGTTACCGTTCCCTGTTTCTCATTTCCTTCCTTCAGGAGCAGGCCTTTAAACCTCCTGTGAGATTAAAGCATATATGGTGTTAGTGTAATTAGTGCATCCAGCTGCCACAGCGACACTCATTACTAACAGGTGTGGACGTTGGCGATGGACAGAACTCTCCCCCACCCCCCGTTCTCATTCCCAGGGCGTTAAATACCGAGGCTTTGTCACGGCCATCAGCACTTGGTACCGCCACACATGACATTTAGCATCAGTATGTAACGGACCAGGTGTTCCATTAACTGTAATGTAAACCGATCCGCGGCAACAGTAAACGCTCAGAGAGAGAGCGAGCGCCGGGGGTGTGGTGACGTAGTTTAAAGAGCGAAAGAGACACAGCGGGTGGGTAGGAGACGAGGAGATGGACGGGTCCAACAAACACAAGGCTTTCATCAAGGAGGCCGCTGTTTGTGTCACGTGTGTCACGTTACAATCAGCTGTTTGTGTTCACAACGTTTAGTTTCATTTTCACTGTAAAAGCGTGGTAGTTTTAAGCCCAACCATGTAGTTTTTTCTTAAACCTAACTACACTGGATTTGTTGCCTGAGCTGGGATGAGAACGTGATGAATCGCCCAATATGGACGTAAAGCCTCGGCCACACCAGAAACGTCAGCAGCGCGTGGCGGCTGCGTTACCTGTTGTTTTTTACTTAGGCGGCCGTGTTAACAGGTTAGAGCAGCCACACTGCTTGCGTGGCTGCCTATTTTTGACGCGAGCTGCGCGTCTCACAGCGGCAACAGACAGTGAAGGTGATCTATTGACTGTATATTGACATCATATCAGCAACATTACTACAGTTTACATGTCTGTATCTGTAGAATATGTTACAGACATGAAAAAAAAGTCAAGACTTATTTTTAAATCAACACTTCCTGCTTTCATTTCAAAATAAAAGCCCTCAAGTGTTTTTTTTTCTGTAGACAGAATTCCTACATTTGTTAACACAAGGCTTTTATTCTGAAATATGTGCAGGATGGAAGAGCACGTATATATTTGCTTGTGATTAATTAAAAAGGACATACTATCATAAAGTAAAACCGGTTTTCTGCATGTAAATTGATGTTGAAATATGTTGCCATGTCATTAGGTAACAATCGCTGAACGTTATCTTCTCTCTGCACAAAAGTTATTCAGGAAACGTTCAAAATGCCAGAAACAAGTGGAGGCTGAGAGTTCAACTGTGCGCACACTTGCCAAAGAAACATCAATTTGTCACAGTCATGGTATTTGTTTGGCACCTAGAACGCTTGGAAGTCGGAAGTCGGTAATTTCAACTGGTAAATTTCCAACCTCTGAGTTGTCTGGAAGGCAGCATCAGTTCATCAGGTTTCCGTCCTCAGTTTGACCCGGTCACCTGTCAGTGATGTGAAGTAGAAGTTGCCGGGAGCAACGAGCGTGTAAATATCATTCATCCTCCGTTGCAACGCTCACAAACAAGATCCAAACCGCACAAGAGCTGTTCGTTCGGATCTTCAAGACATTGGTTCCTATAGTACCGAGCAGCTGCACAGAAAGCTAAGATGACCGTGCACCGTGCCAGTCGTAGGCTCGGCAGTAAATCACTCCTCCAAGAGGAAACATGTCTGGATCTGGGAGTCTGAAATCTGGGTTTGATAAATGCCAAGAGAACGTAGCGCTACCTGCCTGAACACAGAGTGCCAACTGTAAGGTTGCTGGAGGCCAGATTTAACGGTCTGGGACTGGGTTTCATTGTTTTTCATGGTTTGAATTAATCCTTAAAATAGAGTGCTTCCTTTGTGGCAACAGTTTGAGGAAGGTCCCTCCATAAGAAATGATTTTCTCTGTTTGGTGTGGATTAACCATTGACTGTATATAAGAAGAGGACGTAGTCACCGTGTCGTCCCCCGTTGGTTTGTGGACTACGGTTTTGAAGCTTTGAGTTCGGCATTTTGGCCGTCGCCAATTTTTTTGCAACCCGAAGTGACACTAGAGGGTGGAGCTAATTACAACTGAACGCTGAATAAGACATTTATAGTCGATCAAATGTAACTTTGATGAAGTGAAAACACACTGTGAAAGGGTTAAAGTTGTAAGACGAAAACACGGACAACTCCCAGACCGGACAACTCCGTGGTAACGACCTGTCAATCAGCAGGTAGCCCCGCCCTAAAGCATCCTCTGCTTTATGGTCTATCTGACTCTAAATGGGACCATCATTTACAGTCACATTTTCACTATAAAAACGTAGTCATTTTAAGCCTAACTGTGTTGTTTTTTTCCTAAACCGAACTATAGTGGTTGTGTTGCCTGATCTTAAGCCCGGGTTTCTGTTTATTCACAACATTAAACACGTGTTTACTGCGACCGAACAGAGACGCACAGGAGTCTGACAAAGCGTCGTTGGGATGAGAATGTGTTGAAATAACGGTGGTAAAAGATCTGGTTTTCTTTTCCGTTGCTTGTGTCGGAGCGTTCTCCGATGTGGGGGGGGGGTGCTCGGGTCGAACGGGATAAACGGAAGCCTCCGGAGGCTTCACGGGCTCACAGCGGAGACATCAACCTCAAAACACAGCCGGAGAGCTGCGACCACACTCTTCACGGCCTCGTTGACGTGGGTTCTGTTGTCACCAGAACAACTAACAACGATTGTTCACAGTTCAATGACCTTTCTACTCCTATTTTATTTCTTTGCCTGTTTCTTAATGAAGAGAGAACACAAACGGTGATGTGGGCATGAGCTAAACCGCTGCAGCTGGAAGTGGATTTGAAGGCTTTACAGTGATTTTGAGAGTCTTTGGCGAGGGTCGATCTTCAGGCTGTAACATGCCTGTGGGAGGAGGTAAACCCAGAAATATTATTAACTTACCACACATAATATCTGCTGGTCTTTATGCGATTAGGTTTTTTATTTTCCATTTTATTTAAAAATGAAAGATATCCAGTATTTAAAGACTAAAAATTAGAGCACATTTGAAAAAGAAGTTCAAGTTAATCCCTCAGTAAACGATCACACTTTGATGGCTCTTTATTTCATTTGAAAGTTTGATTGCCTGAAAATGTGCGTTCGGTTGGCCTTGGCTCCAGCCTCTGGTGTTTTGAAGCCTCGAATTTGGCATTTTGGTCATCGCTATCTTGTTTTTTTTGCAACCAGAAGTGACACGAGAGGGCAGAGCTAAGAGCAACCGAACGCTGAATAAGACATTTATAGACGACCAAAAATTTTCTAATTAACTTTGATGAAGTGAAAACACACTGTGAAAGGGTTAAAGTAGTAAGACGAAAACACGGACAACTCCCAGACCGGACAACGCCGTGATAGTGACCTGTCAATCAGCAGGTAGCCCCGCCCTAAAGCATCCCCTGCTTTATGGTCTATCTGACTCTGAACGGGACCATCATTTACTAAATGAACATCATGCTGTACTGAAGAAGACTTGAAACATAAACTCATGTTTACAATGTTTACTGAGGTCATAAATCAAGAGAGAAGTAGACTCATTTTCTCATAGTCTTCTATACAACCAGAGGAGTCGCCCCCTGCTGGCTGCTAGACAGGATGAAGGTTTAAGACTCTTCATCATCGGCTTCACTTCTCAGACCCAGAAGGTTCATGTAGCCCATTGCACCAAACACACATCTCGCATTTCTTCTCGGGCATCTCCAGCCCGCCGCTGGCGTCTCTCTCTCCACCAGCCAGAGGTTTATAAAAGTTATAAAGACCACAGCTGGGTCAGATTTCTGAGTCAAACTTTAATTGGAAAGCTGTGTGCAGAGTCTCCTGTGAGGCCCTCCTCAGCGTGCAGCCTGTTCAGGGCTCACAGTTAAACAAGAAAAAGGAATAATGTGTCACGGACTTTGATAACAATCTTTATTGCATTATAAATCGTTTCAACCGGTGCCAGCTGCAGGGATTTGTACCAGTTTAACACAACACAGAAATGCTACCGTGAGCAGTGCTAATCAATTTAACTCACTTCACACTGTCAGACACGACAAACGCTGTAAAAACAACCAGATAAGAACTAGAACAAATTATAGAGAGAGAGAAGCATCAGATTCACCTTCCGTGCAACATCTGGGTAGGAAAGAGCAGCTGGTTATTTTTCCGTGAAACAAACTGATTAACCAGATCATAATGATCCTCTTTGTCTCACAGGATACGGACAAAATGAAATTTGCTGACTGCCATGTCAAATATCTGAGACAATAAACTCAAACTTTACTGCAAATAATCATTTGAAACTCATCTAGCCCGGAGCAGAGAGAAAGCAGGTGATGGAGTCTCCAGAGTCTCTGAGCATGGTGCTGTAGCAGCTCCACCCTGCTGGTTAACCTCTCCTCTCATTCACACGCACACAACAAACCACATTACTGGGAGAAACCAGGCTGCGCTGGATATGTGAGGATGCGTTTATATGCACTGTAGTAATCTGTAGTTTCTGTTTTAGTCAGACTTCAGTCGTAATTAAACTATTAAGAGACTTTAATGCAGGAGAAATCCAGCTGGTGAAATCAGCTGTGTCTAGACAGACCGCTCTCATTCCCAGGGCGTCACATACCGGCGCTTTGTCATGGCCGTCGGCGTTCAATACCACCGCACAAGGCCTGAGACGCACCGGGCTTGTCATTAACTACGATGTAAAAAACCATCCCCGTCACCAGATAACACGTCACCTGTTAAACAGAAACACCTGTACACTGAGGAACAGAAGCCTGAGGAGCAGGAGGAAGAAGTTCAGCCAGCGTTCTCAACCAGATATTGAAATGTGTTTGTGTTTTGTGTGTGAGAGTGAGTGTCTTTGTCTGGTGAGGATCTTTGTTCCCCATCTAGGTGCTCTCTCTCTGATTGGCTGGAGGTGTAGGTTGGGTCTGGGGTGTGTTGGCTGCTGATTGATCCAACCATCATCTCTGCAGTTTAAAATGCTCAGGTAGTCTGACAGCAGCCTTGTTATGTCCTCTGTGTTAAAGCTGTGATCTACAGGTGGATCAGCAGCCTTAGAGCCCTCGTTGGCTTCCTAACTGTGTAACTTGTTGTAGGTTTTCTTTGTTGCTAAAGACAGACTTCAGTGGTCGGGATGAACCGCCATCTCTTCTCCTGTTTATCTGCTGGATCCTAGGGAGCCACGGTCATTTAGTTCAGGGTTAGTCAGATAAATGATTTAGTTTGTTGTTTCGGCCGTTGTTCACCCTGAGTTATGTTGTTTCATTTTATTGTTTGTTCACTTGATTTTTAGTAATAAATCTTTTTTTTACTAAACTTAAAATTTAGTCCTGAGACTGTAGTTTGGAGACCGGGGAGGGAACGTCCTTTATACTTTTATTTAGCGCTCCTAAAGACGAGCGCGTAACAGGCCCCTCGTCACCCTACTGTATCCATGACGAGGCCAACTGGTGGAAGACTCTGACATCAGGGCATCACATCAGACTGACCTCTGTGACCCCCGCTCACCTCTGAAAGGGACTATGAAGTCATTTCAGTCCCGTCGCCTCCTGCTGGAATCATCAACAGTAAGATCATTTATGGACTAATGGCCTGTTATTTCATTATTAGTGTTTATTGGGTTTATATAGTTTATGTTCGGTGTACAAATTGGATTTTATGCTGATGTTGCTGCCAGCTGTGTATGAATATGTGGCCGCCGTGCAGTGCCAGGCTCTGCTATGCTATGCTATGTTATGCTGTTTCTGTTTGTCTTGTTGGATCAGAACCAGCTCGATGGTCCAGGTATGAGTAGACCTGCACACTGTCGGCTACCAGGAGTCTGACTCTGGTTATTTTGCTCTCATTGTACGACGGAAATAGAAATGCAGCTAAAAACAAGGTTCAACAAAGCTGAAGAAGAGTGAGGAAAGAAGATAACTATACATGTCAGGTGCCTCTGATGATGATGATGATGATGATGATGAAGGCTGGTAGGATCAAACTGTGGTGCTTGGTTCTATTGTAGTTCACATCTGCCTTTCAGAATCTTCTAAGTAGATGTTTGTTTGTCTGTCTGCCGGCTGTACCTGCCTGCCTTTTGTTCTGTTAAAACATCTGCGTTGTCTCAGCCCGTCTCGGCTCTCTGCATCGTGACCGTTACACTCAAAAGCAAATCACATGACACATACCGGCCATTAAAACACGTTAATTAAAAAAGCAAATATGAGTTCAATTAAGTAAAAATGTTTGTGCTAATAACTGTAAAAACTAGTCCAGTATTTTACAGAAATGCTATGATATATGAATATTTATAAACGTTTAAAGAGGTTACTCGTGTTTATCGTCACAAACTGTGCATCTTGTTGTATTTTTATCTAAAGGTGAAAAGTAGCACCGCACCACGCTCTGGCTGTTCTCATTCACCGTTTGTAACTATGAAAAGTAAATGCACTGTAATTTGTATATTTATCCCACAAAATCAATTCATATGTGATCCACGTAATTGTGAACGCGGAAATATAAAGAGTGGCGAACGCTGCATAGGGAGGAAAAACACAGCACTTTGGCCCAAGAGACTGCTGTTTGAGTCCCGTGTGAAATCACAAGTCAGTGTTGATTTGTCATGTAACTCTTACACTCTTTCCTAAACCTAACGAAGAAGTTTTCCGTGAAGACATCAAGTTTATTTTGAAAAGACTGGAGTGGAAATGGACACGTGTTGTTGGATATTTGTAGGAAAAATTAGGAATAATTTTTTGTAAGATATCATACGAACCGTTGTACGAGGATACGTACGTACCGTTCTCTCACATGTTTGATGTGGAAGTGTGCGGCTGTGCAAACAAACATTATACAAAAGTAGTGAAGCGTTTGGAAGTGATGCAGCCACTCTCTTTGTATTTATATAATTGTATTGTCAGTATTTTTTTAAAGGAATCGAAACCGAATGAGCAGCTTGTGAGTATCAATACCAGAGTATCGATCAACTCCAGACGTCAACACTTGGTGGTAACGCTATCTCGCTCAGCCGGAGGCCGTCTACATGAGGAACAGGTGTCGGGGCAGGAATCCGCCCAGCTCCGGGGGTGGAGAGCGGAGGGCAGGATCAACGTCTCCTGCCTCCAGGCAAAAGGTCAAACTCTGCAGCTCTTAAAGGGGTCAATTCCAACACATTTGCAGTTGTGGCGAGATTTTATCATGTTGTGGGGGGTGTTACTTGGAAGAATCTCTGGACACTTAATCTCAGAACAACGTGGTCAGCCTCCCAGCAAAACAAATAGCACATTTTCAACAGTATTGAACCAACAACCAGCTACAGGGAGCATGCACGTCGGATTTATGGGAAATAAGAGACTCTTTTCTAGAGGGGCGTGCTTTATAATGTAAATATATATATATATATATATATATATATATATTGTATTGTCACACAGACACACATGCACGTTGATTAAAGAGGCTCTCCTTTGGGAGGTTCTCATGTGTTTGATGTCGATGAGAGGTTCAGGTCAGTGAGGACAAATTGAAGCTCTGCTCTCTTAAAGCTCAGCACGCCGTCTAAATAACAGCTCAAGTCATCCTCATTTAAGTCTGCCGTCCTTTTTGATGTTTAAAACAAACAGTCACACGTCACGAACACGCAGAAGTGAGTTATATAACTGAACAGTCAAAGGAAAAGGGATTCAAGAAGAGAACAAACTAAAATCAACAGCTGTGATGTTTGAGTTTCTCTACGTGGAATGTGGACTCGTGCAAATAGCTTTTTCAGCAGCATACCTGAGTATCCTGAATAATATTCACTTTACCTTTAACTACTAACCTGGTTTCAGGGTTCATATGCTGTCACATGCCTCACACTGACTCACTGTAAGGAACCCTTTTCCTCTCCGTGTTCTACGGCGTTCTTGGTGCGGGGAATACACAACACACAGAACTCGACTAAAGCTAAGGTCACACTGCAAGACTTTCAAAGTGGTCAGATCTCTGTACTGTTCACATTATCCCGGGATCAGGCTACAGGATATCTTTGTCTTTGACGATGGTCACCATGTCAGATCTAACGATCACAGCGCCATAAACTCTTGCAGTGTCTTGGTCGGGTGACTGGAAAGACTACACGTATGACCGGGACCAATCGTGGCACGTCGTATTCCACCATCATGCGTGAGTTCAGACGTCATCGGGGAGGCGGTTGAGGCAACTGTCGATCGTGGCGATAGAAGCGCTGTGTGTGATGCTGGCGGTCTGGTGTTGCCAAAAGAAAAGAAAGAACAAAGGGTTGTGGATGCTCCTGGGCGGCACAGAGAGGATGGTACAGGCTTTCCATACTTCAGTCAGTTTGGTTGTCTCACCTGACAACAGCAAACATCCCTCATCCTTTTCTCCATGTTTATTTATTACCAAGTGACCTGACTGCGACTGCGCTGGAGAGAGCACCTGATTGGTCAACGCAAAGGAACACGTCGTTGGAGATGTGTGATTAGGTGTGTCGAGACGAAACATTCTGACAGGCTAGACTTTTCCTCGGGGTGTCGTGGGGCGTCCCAGACGTGGCGTTGGTTGACGTGTACTATGACACACTACACAAGATAAGAGGATCGATTTTTGCACACGACACTCATTTATCGTTCTCGATCCGCTACAACGTCCGTGTCAGGCTATAATCGGGCTGATATCGTGGAGTCTGAACCGGGCATAACACAACTTGATGTCTTGTAATCGTGAGTCTTGAAGTCGTTGTTGGTTTTCTCGGTCTGCCTTGTTCTGTCTCTGTCTTGTGTTCTCATTGGCTGCAGCTCGTGGCCGGAGTCCCCGACAGGTCCAGATATTTAGCATGCTGGAGATCTGGAATGTGTCTGCGAGGCATCGGCGAGCCTCTCGGCGAGTGTCTTTGAGCAGTTCACACACGATGCTCGAGAGATGATGTATGAGCGGCGAGCCAACGCCAATTTGCATCTGATCTGATCTGGGGCTTTTAGTCGGGGAGTTCCAAAAGCTGTCGGGAAGAGAAAAATCTGGTTGAAAGTTGTGTAGAGTGAACGAGGCATTAACCGTTTCAGATGTAGCTGAGGACTCTTTATTTTTCACTATTCACCTGAAGCCCTCTGAAGCTGATGGAGATGGGAAACTGATAACCTCCTTGAGTCTGTCCTCCTCTGTGAGACGTTCTCTGCTGCGGCGTCCACACATAAAGAACCACTGTTCATCAGAGATGAGAGGAAAGCTGTCAAGACCCCCTCCACCCCCCCCCCCGCTGTGTACCCTCAGCCAACTCTGCAACCTGATCAGTGAACTCCACATTCACCCCCCATCACAGCTTCTGCTCTCCCATCATCCACTCTGAAAGTAATGGGACGTCGGTTGTCGGCAGCTTATGAACGATTATGTTCTTTTGGACATTAGTGACATAAAACAACGAGTCCTCAAACTTAATCAACCAAATGAAGATCCAGTCTGTTACTGAATGCTCCGTTTATCTGGGAGGTGAGAGACGTTGCTATATTAACGTCCATAATCTTTTCAGTCAAGATTAATCTTTAATTTAGGCTGACATGAAAGAACAATTAAAACGTGTCCAATTGAAACAAATTCCTGAAGACCTCTCTCCATGTTTCTCTCGTAGACGGCCAGATGACCAAGGTGACCTCTACTTCTTCTTCTACTCCGTTTAGTGGCGGATTAGAGCCACGCAGCGCCCATCATGTGACCAAACTACGCTGTAGCCCAGTTTGTTTGCTCCAAACCAGTTGATGGAAACGCACTGAATTCATATCTCTTTTTTGTGACTTTTCAACATCGCTTAAAATTCACTTGACAGTTGAAAGGAAACACGACTAGTGAGAGCTCCCTCAAACAGCAGAGTCTTATACACCAAACCTAACTGGACAATGTTCATCTCCAAACTCAGAGCGAAGTGACTTCAGTTCAGGCAGCACCGCCGTTAGCTTCCTCGTCTTGCTGCTCTGTCGATGGAGTGTTGATTGACGTTTTTTGGGAGTTTTTGGATGATTGATTGTAGTAATTTTTGACAAAGTCTCATTTCAGTTGGTGTTAGTAACTCGGCTGGTGTTATTTATTTATTCTTATTTAACTAAGTTGTTTAGTGTGAAGTTAGTACAGAGCTTCCACGTTAAGCTGCCATCTTGGTTCGTGGCTCCATAGCGCCCCCAACTATTCCCTCATTAATCTCAAATCAATATTTAATGCGAATAAATCCAGATATATTAACTGTTAATACAACAATGCTCTGACTGATTCAAGCGGTGCTTTTGTACAGCCAGAGAGAAGTCAAGTCTCAGATATCTGAAGTTGATTTTTGATCAGCTCTGTGCTGCATCTGTTTCTGGATTTAATGATCACCAGAGAGAAAATCTGCTGTGATGTGCTGCCTTTAACACCGACTGCTTTCACAGACACGTCATCAGAGCCACTTTCAGTTTCATCACTGTCTTCATAAAAGTCTAGTCACACTGTACTCCATCAGATACAGATAAAATATCTCACGCACTCTGGAAACAGTCACTATTTCTGTTGTTTGAGGCATCGGTGGCAACTGATCACAGATCATCCAAGATATCCTGCACAGTCTTTGGTCCTCAAACATTCAGTGTGATCATCTCAGCTTTTGTTCTTTTCCACAACATTTGAGTGATGAAACAAAGCACCGTTGAAACAAGACAGTCGTTCCTGTTGTAGCTGAGTCGGTGTTTAACCGTATGGTGCACATATGAGGCTTTACTTGCCACGATTTTGTAATTTTCCGCAGTAGATGACACGAAGAGTGCACCGATATACCTCACACCTTTAGCTAGTGTGGCCTTCTTATGTATTTCTGCTGAGTTGGGTCATTCTTACCTCCAGGGCCAATTGAGAATTCCTGACGGTATAAAGTAGAAACGGCTTTTGTTGAGTCACCGCTGACGGGCTTAACACACAACGTTTTTGCTTCGCTTTTCTTTTTTTGCAGGTTTATCCATATTTGCACATGCCAAACCAACCGAACATCACCAGACGTGACCAAGACTTTTTTTGGTAGGCAGGAATTGTGGATTTACTCTATACACAACAGATGCGTGTAAGGGGGGATGATTCTCGCTTTGGGTGCGAAAGGTCCTGGATTCAAATCCCGGACGAGCCCCCAATTGTTACGTTCCCCCGTTTAGGGTCCAGGGGATGGAGGGTACATTTTTACCTAGAAAGAGAGAGACTGGCAACGGATGTGTGTAAAATAATAACATTATCTAAGACACTGCCGTTTGGCCCACCGCCAAATGTGGACGTATTTTTCCAAATTTGAGAAAAGTAAAGAGCATGCTGTATGAGCCCATCAGGACAGCAACGATGAATGTTTTAGGACCAAAGACTGTGCGGTGAGCCCGTGTGTTTCTCAGTTGCCACCGATGCCTCAAACAACAGAAATAGAAAAATTGTTTCCAGAGTGCGTGAGCTACTCTGTGTGTGATGGAATGCAGTGGACTTTACTTTTATGGAGACAGTGATAAAACTGCAAATGGCATACATCAGGCTCTGGGGAAGTGTCTGGAAAAGCATGAATTGGATATCGGACACATCACAGCAGATCTTCTCTCTGAGACACAAATGAACAGATGCAGCACAGAGCGGATCAAACATGAACTTCAAATATCGGAGACTTGTCATGTCAGGCCTTCTCTCTGGCTGGGAAAAAAGGACAAAGAGCTGCTTGAATCAATCAGAGCAGCAACAAATATCCATATAAAAAGTAGACTGAGTAATGGGGGGGGCATCAGAACTCATTTGCATTTGACATTTTTTTGTTTTTTGCTGTAAAGGTTCCAAAATGAGATTTCCTTGATCTCTTCCTCCTGTTGCTGACGTGACTGTCAACCGTAGCAAAGACACGCAACTCTGGTGCTTCTTTTATAACAGCCGCTGCCGAAAACGTTAATTATATTTCTAATATTTTAAAGTTCAACACGGGCCGTTTCGGTAGATTATGACAACAGAATAGAAATAATTTAGTTTTACTTTCGTACAACACTTTGTAGGAGGACGTTTTACTGGCGTCCGGTAGTCGCTTTCAGTCCAAAATGGCAGAAGCGTAGCTCTGCTGCCGGGCACTGATGTTGCAATGGAACGAACTATTGACTTTCACTTCTCAGTGATATACGTTCTTTGAGCGGGGCGGACTGTCCGACGGCCAAATTATTCCGAACAGAAGCACTTGGTCTGGTTGGTTTATCCTGATATTCTGACCCTAAACCCAACTAATCTCACTCTTCATGCCTAAACCTAACCAACCCAACCAACGAAGGCATTAAGTACCAGCTTTCAGTACGTTATAGTTTTCAATATTGCAATAATTGCAAATACATTCGGTCTGTACTGAAAAATAAGTGAGGTTCAATTCCCAGTCGAGCTTCTTGAGGAGCATCTGTGTTTATAGTTTTTCTTCCCTCTTTCATTATATTCTTCTTACCGAGACTTATTACAAGTTGAAAAGATAATGAAAAAGCTCAAGAAAGCTCAACTGGATTAAATGTGATCCAGGACCGACTCTCTCATGTTCCCAGGTGTCTGGACATGATGTTTCCTCAGCGAACGAGTCAGGAACAACCACAAACAATACAGACTTCTTCTCTTCTTTTTATTCACATAATGATTTCATTTTCATCGTCGTTACTCCAACATTTCTATTGTGTCATTATAACTACTTGTGGGCAAAGTGGGCGCTCGAGAGTTTATATGGAACATTCTTGAATCGATTTCGTTACCTGGCAACAGTCCCAGAATGATGAACTGCGTCTGAACAGAACCAGCAAACCCGACTAAACCTTGATGTTGAACGATTCTGCAAATTCATGGTTTAATATGCAATAATTGGTATGACTACGAGTGATAATGATTTAGTTAGGCCACTGAAAGATTGTGGGTAAAAAACCCAAACATTTAGTGTTGGATCCTGACTGCTCTACTACACGCTCACGTACAGTACCCGGCCTGGTGGCCAGGGTTAGGGGAGTACAACACCTGGTTAAGGTTAGGGACATGTTGTGGTTGCAGTTAAAAAAAACGATGGTAATCAATTCAGTGTTCATGAGAGCAGTATCTTGTGTGCAGACTCCATCTTTCCATCTTTTACATGTTTTTCTGTACCTAGTATTTATCGTCTGGAGATGTTGTAGATGCTTTACAAAAGCATCTTAGATACAACGAATACATCAGACCAACAATACGTTATCTAGAGTAGGCTCTCATGACCCCGCCCCCTTTAGGGGGAAACCAATCCCGTGTCCCTCATAGACGGTCCTCAAACTTCTACTTTAATAACAGTAATAACGCTATGCTGAACAGTTGTTGAGTAGTTGGTTGCACCAACAATAAATCACAAAACGCCAATTTGTTCCCCTGCCATGTCCTAAAAAAGATCTATGTCTCCAAGCTATAGACCAGACCAGCATGGCTTTATGTCTCCAGGCTATAGACCAGACCAGCATGGCTTCATGTCTCCAGGCTATAGACCAGACCAGCATGGCTTCATGTCTCCAGGCTATAGACCAGACCAGCATGGCTTCATGTCTCCAGGCTATAGACCAGACCAGCATGGCTTCATGTCTCCAGGCTATAGACCAGACCAGCATGGCTTCATGTCTCCAGGCTATAGACCAGACCAGCATGGCTTCATGTCTCCAGGCTATAGACCAGACCAGCATGGCTTAATGTCTCCAGGCTATAGACCAGACCAGCATGGCGTCCTCTCCGAGGCTGCGCTCCCTTTAAGGGGAAAGAAAGCCGCCGTCACAGGAGAGAAGATGATGAACAGCTGTTGTGTAGCGGGCTAACGAGGCTTTCACACGGAGATGTGAGGCTCATATACGTGAATATTCACTGTCAGTGTGCTAAACGGCTGAATGATGCTGGTGATGGTGACTAGCATGGATAGCTAATGTTAGCAGTCACACATTAACGTTCTAGCAGCATCAGACTAAATCCCAGCCTGTAGATCAACCAGTTGGTTATTAACAGACAACACTCAGTCTACCGGGGTTCAGTCAGATATGTAGAGATGTCTGGATCAGTGATCTCCTCCACTGTGTTGGACGGGGGACGACTGAAGGGACATGGCAACGATCAACCGTCATTTATTAAGGTATTACCAACGCTCAGGTTCAGGCAAGGTCACTAAATAATTATTAGACGTGTATAAAACAAACGTTTGTAGAACAAGAGATGAATTCATACAAACTTGTCAAAATTACCACCCACACATACGTCAGGTTACATTGAAGTCAATGAGATCTTTGGCTTTCTTTCCCCCAAAAAGGGGCGTGGCCTTGACTTTTTGCAAAGTACCCTAAAATGTATGTGCCGGTCTGATGTGTATGAACATAGTTCGACCCGAGGTAACTTGGATCACCAAATATAGTGGCATAAATCTGACTTATTGGCTTGAGCTAATGCTATGATCTACAATAAGCCCTTTGTACACGTGGCCTCTCTACATGCACACTATACTGTAGTAACTTTGCAGGGAGGCATCGACATATAAAAGCATGCACGTAGCGTCGTTTCACAACAGCTGCAGGTCATTAGCGTCATCCTGCACGACTGCATATTGCAATTAGTGAAATGCAGGATAATATCATGGATGAAGTGTGCCTGACAGCATCGTGCAATGCAATAAGCATGCTGACACACATGCTGACACACGCTGGCTTCAATCAGGACAAATATAGGCTCCAGCTAGTATGCTCATTCAGTGTCTCCTTATATGAACTCAGTATGGATGTAAAGGGAGCCTCTGATCAAACTAACCACACATGGCTGATCATGAGTCCGGCCTCAACTTCTTCACTGTTCTTGCAGGAGGCATGTTAAACAGGTCATTTCATTTTAAATATGCTTAAAGTGTAACTTCACCTGCAAGTCTGAGCCCAACTCCACCTCCACCTCCTCCTCCTCCCCCGCTGCGTCATTTAGAAAAATGCTAAAAAAGTGTCATGAGAGGCGGGGGGGCAGGGAGGGGGAGTGCATGTATGCATGTATGTATGAGTTGCTCAGTGGGCGTCAACGTCCTATTTTTAGATAGATTTCATGACATAGAGGTGGACTCTATGTCAGCATTGGCCTCACAAGGTTCAGAGCTGATGGGAAACAGTAGACGGCGCGTTGAGACATTTTCAACTCATGAAATACAGATTTTCTTTTTTTATATATATTTTTTGGACAGAAATGTTAATATTAACATCAGCACTGATGCGTTCCATCACAGTACAGTCATATCATTCAGTTTACAGCAACAACAAAAAAACATGTTTAAAGCTGCAGTCGATAACTTTGAGCAAATACGATAAAAAAGTAATTTTTTATAAATCTGTCACTATATCCTACGACCTACGAGTATTAGGGCCACATGGAGGGAAAAGAAATCGGAGATTTCGGGAATGAAGTCATAATATTACAAGAATAAAGTCGTAATTTAATGAGAATAAAGTCATACTATTTCAAGAAAGATAACTCGTAATGTTACGAGAATAAAGTCATAACTTTAGGAAATAAAAAAAGTAATTATCTTTTCCTCTAAAGAGTCAGTTTCCTCCAGCAGGTCCGTATGATTCTTTCTTCAGAATAAACTCAGTTTCTTTAATAACAATCTCTTCCAGGTCCTAATGCTGATGATAATGTGCTGCTGATGAGCCAAAAGATGAGCTATTTGGTTATTAATGAAACCTAAACTAAAGTAGAACTTCACAAGATGCTCCACGTTCCTCATTTTCACTCTATTTAATCTCTAAAATAACACGTACAATTACTACTTTATAATATTATCACTTTATTCTCATAATACTACGACTTTATTCTCTTAAACTTATGCCTTTATTCTCATAGTTTTACAACCTTTTTATCGTAATATTACGACTTTATTCTCAAAATCTTAGATTAATCTCTTTCCCTCAATGTGGCCCTGATACTCCGTCGTAATATCCCGACAGTAGTGCATGAGACATGTAATCTGTGAAAAAACCATGTGCCTCCTTTTAGTGCTTCTAATGGCATCTGTAAGATTTCACCGTGCACGAACTAAAGCAACCAATCAGAGCCGAGCAGTTTCTACAGCAGCTGCTTGCGAAACTCGCAAACTCCGATCAAACGGTGAAACTAGGCAGCGCTGATCAGGGTTTTCTAACTTCGATACCATTTTCAATACCACGGGGAAAAACGGACACATTGAGGGCATATATTTTAGATTTTTATTGGGGCTGTCGAAGTTAACGCGTTAACGTCACTAATTTCATTAAAGCTTTAACGCAACTTGTGATTTTCAGGTTATATCGGGCTCAGTTTCAAAGCTAAAGTAAAGATACTGGTATCATATAAAACTAGAGAACCTGATGAATCCATCGGTACCAACCATGTCATACTAGCTTGTTATGAAGGAGATTAAATAACGCTCAGAAACTTGCGCCAAATTTTTGGCGAGGACAAACTGTCACTGCCGTGCAGCTGTTGGGCTGCAGTTTGCCATGTTATGATTGGAGCATATTGTTTAATGCTAAATGCAGTACCTGTGAGGGTTTCTGGATCAATATCTGTCATTGTTTTGTGTTGTTAATTGATTTACAATAATTAATATATACATACATTTGCATAAAGCAGCATATTAACCCACTCCCATGTTGATAAGAGGATTAAATACTGGACTAATCTCCCTTAAAGGTTCATTTAGAACAGATAAAAAATGTGTGATTAATTTTCGATTAATCGCACATTAAATACGTTAATCGATTGACATCCCTATAAATAACATATCTAAGAATCAGACCGGGCATTAAGTACCAGCTTTCAGTACTTTATAGCTTTCAATATAGCGAAATACATTCAGTCTGTACTTAAACATGATTGAGGATCAATTCCCAGTCGAGCTTCCTGAGGAGCTTCTGTGTTTATCTGTGATAATACCGTTAGGAGCTCCGGAGGAACCTGCTCTTTTCACAGATCATCTGTCTCATGCACTACTGTCAGGATATCGTGACTTGTTTTATCAAAATAACTTATTCTTGTTTAATCACATTTGCTCAAAGTTACCGACTGCAGCTTTAAGTGTGCAGTGCCTCTTTAAATAAAACCAGATGTGCATCAGAATCTTTCAGACATTAAGCAAGGAATCAATGTGCTCCTTTTGTCAGACTGAAACTGAATAACGGGGGTGAGATGCCCGACTAACAACAAACCACTAGTCCTCGCTGTCGTTCTCAACATCTTTAGTGTGCAGACGGTCGGGTTATCTGGGGAATTCGTTGCATTACAAGAATAAACAGATGATAAATAATGTGTCCTATGAATTTGCTGTATGGATTTTTTTTTGAGGACTGTTGATTAGCATGATCACATATATATATATAACTCTATATACAACATCTTATTATACACCTATAGGTATTGTACGAAAATATAATTTAGAGCCTATATATACTGAAACACATTTCATATACACAAGACTTGGATACAGCTTAATACAAGTTCCTTTACCTCCTCACCTCCTCCAACATGAAGTCATTCACTGAAATGCTGAAACTATTTCCATTCATGAGGGAACAACCTAATACAAAAATAATAATATATATATGTTGGATGTTTCAGTGACTGTGACAAATTGTGAATTTTAAAGTAAAGTAACAGTGAGTTAGTGGCTGTGACCGCGTGCTGACGGAGACAGGCAGATTAAATGATGTGTCTGTGGAGAAAACACGGCTGTGTGACAAGTTTCATGTGGTAATGTTTTAACAGCATGCGTCGAGGCAGTGGAGTCGGATGGCAGCAGCTCTTGAAGTGGCCTCCGCATCACGCGGCACGGACATGTGTGTGCTCTACCAAAGTCTTTCGTGGTCGACACAAGTGGGTCACGTAGAACCCGTCCTCGGTGGGGAGACCGGAGAATGAAAAACATCGTCCACACCTGCCGGACAGACGCAGGCGGAGATATATACCCCTCCGCTTTTCAGTTTGTGTGCAAGCAGCTTAGCGGTTTATTCACCCCATCGGTCTGATGATGGGGGGTGTAAAGACGACGAATGTCCACCTTTCAGGTTATCAGCATGTTCATTTCATAACAGGCCCACTGCGCAGAGATGCTGTCCTCTTGTCTATTTTAGGCGCTGCTGCTGGCGGTGGCCTCCTCTGCCTGCTGGAAAAAAACACACAGACACTTTAGGCACATCTGATCAGGTGCTGCTAATTTAGCCCCAGTTCAAAGACCAACATGAACCAAAGGCTTTTCCTCCAACACTTTGTAAGTGTATTTATGCATGTATAGTTAGCCACTTTAAATCTTTATCCACTTTTAAAACTAATGGTTAAGGTTAGTTTTACGCATCAAAATTAAAGGATAGGTTCAGATTTCGTCCGTCTTTGGGAGACACTGAATGAGTCGTTGGCTGAGGAGTTGGGCTAGTTAGGGGCCGCTAACTATCAGCACTGTATATAGATAGACTTAAACATCGTATCCTTTAACTGGTAATGGAGGATAAGCATTGTTCCCATGGTTACCAGCAGGTAAATATATATATATATATGATTTAGACACCTGCAGAGAGTGTGTTTTCAGTGGCTCTGGTATCAAAAGTGTTGAGGACATGTATCTCCTTAAAGAGAACATTGCATGTGTTTTCCCCCCCGCCCGTGTGGTCCAGTTACCTGTCAATGCAGAATCTGCTGCAGTGAGAGTCGGTCTGCTGTGTGCACACACAGCGCTGGGCCACCTCCACCGCCACCGCCAGCGCCACCGCCCCCCTCCTCCTCGCCGGCTCAGTCCCAGCGGAGCGCCTCACACGCAGGGAACCCTGGTAACTGGACATACCATATGGTACAGTGTGCCTAAAAAAAGACACACACATATATACAGTGAGCTGAGTGACCAGACACAGATAGGAATAGGAGCCTGTACATTAGACCGGCAGCATACTCTCCAGCCCCTCATTGAGGGAGAATAAACTCAGCTTCTTTAATAACAATCTCTTCCAGGTCCTGATGCTGATGATAACGTGCTGCTGATGAGCCAAAAGATGAACTATTGATTATTAGTGAAACCTAAACTAAAGTAGAACTTCACAAGATGCTCCACGTTCCTCATTTTCACACTATTTCCCCTCTAAAATAACACGTAAGATTATTACTTTATAATATTATCACTTTATTCTTATAACATTACAACTGTTTTCTCATAAACTTATGACTTTATTCTCAAAATCTTTCTATTTCACCGTGCATGAACTAAAGCAACCAATCAGGGCCGAGCAGTCTCTACAGCAGCTGCTTGCGAAGCTCGCAAACTCCGATCAAATGGTGAAACTAGGCAGCGCTGATCAAACCTGAATCAATATTCTGTTACGTTAATGTCTGTTTCTCTCCTCAGATGTTCTCACAATCATCTTGTAGTGCACGGTTTAGCTGCTTGGTTTAGCTGCTCGGTTTAGCTGCTCAGTTTAGCTGCTCGGTTTAACTGCACGGTTTAGCTGCTTGGTTTAGCTGCTCGGTTTAGCTGCTCGGTTTAACTGCACGGTTTAGCTGCTTGGTTTAGCTGAACGGTTTAGCTGCACGGTTTAGCTGCTTGGTTTAGCTGAACAGTTTAGCTGCACGGTTTAGCTGCTCGGTTTAGCTGCTTTGTTTCAGTTTTCAACATTGCAGCCGGGTTACAAACTAAACAGTACTGGTGTTGACACGATACTGGGATTTCTAATTTTAATACCATTTTCAATACCACGGTGAAAAACTGACACAACATTGAGGGCATAAAATTTTACTTTTTTATTGGGGCTGTCAAAGTTAACGCGTTAACCACACCTAATTTCATTAAAGCTTTAACGCAACTTGTGAGTTTTAGGTTGTAAAGAGCTCACGTTTAAAAGTAGAGTGAAGATCCTGGTATCATATGAAACTAGAGAACCTGATGAATCCATCGGTACCAACCAGGTCAGACTAGCTTGTTAAGAAAGGTGTTAAATAACGCTCCAAACTTGCGCCAAATTTTGTCGAGGAAAAACGGTCATGTCCATTTTCAAAGGCGTCCCTGCAGCTGTTGTTGCCTGTTGGGCTGCAGTTTTTTGTCATGTGTCACATTCAGCTTTTAGAGGCTGTTGTTGGCGGGTTAAACTGGACTGCATTATACTGAGAGGTGTTTCTAATAGTTTGTCCTCCACTATTTGGATACAAGATGGGGACAGAATATCGGAAACAGCTTTCAGAATAATACAGTCCAGAAGACTGCAACCTCTAATGAACCTCACAATGATGATTTATGAAACTGTTGTTGGACTGTAGAGACTGTAAAGGTACTAAACTACCTACTAAACTGGCAGGTCAGTGTATTTAAATTCTTTATATTAGTAGATTTAAAGGGAAATATCATGAAAAACTCACTTTTTCAGTGCTCAAACATTTGGAGTGATTACTAACCCACAAACACAGTCGATCAGAAAACATGATTCCCCTTCCTATGTCACATGCAGGCTCATTAGAATATACCGCCCCCCCCCCCATCTGACTATCTCCACCCGCGGCTTGAGAACTGTCTTTGCAGAGGTGCAGCCATAGAAACAGAGCAGAAGCAGAACGGACATTGAACTGTTCTCCGTGGTCATTATAGAACAAAAGAAAATGGAGATTGTTGTTAGTTATTGTCAGTATGTTGCTCCGCCGTTAAACCGGCAGCAGAGGTAGTCACAGAGTCTGTTTAGGACAATTAATACTTTCTTTCTTACTTACCTAAAAGGGACAGCTGGCATGGCTGGACTATATACACACACACACACACACACACACGCTGACGCTGTTGTTTTACACATCACGCCCATCGTCACACCGGCCTGAGTGAGTCCGCGACTTGCCGACTTGCAAGTCGGTATATACAAAAGTAAGTCCGCGACCACGGTTGAAAAGGCAACAGTACACATCCTGCTACATTGATTTGAATGGGATAGTCCGTTCTATTCCTGTTCTATTTCTATGGGTGCACCATATTTTTCTTTCAAGCCAATCAGAACAGACTGGACTTTATCGGGAGGGGGGGCTTAAAGAGACAGGCGCTAAAACGGAGCATTAAAGGTATATCAGACAGACAGTATAAGAAAACTTAAAGCATTAAACATGTTCTAGTAGAAACCACAAAATACAAGTATGAACCTGGAGATGAGCTGCTACTGTATGTCCCCTTTAAATAAACTATTTGAACTCATAATTCATGTCATCTGATGCCAGTAAAGTTTGAATGTCTCTCTATCAGTCCCACTGCGACTGTGTGTTTGTATGTGAGCGTTCAGTGAACAGTAAACACGGCTAATGATCTCAGGAGATACTGAGGTCACGTCCACCATCACAACTACAGTAAAGTCTGGTGACATAACATACAGCACATAAATATACCTTCACTGCATATCGAGAGCCAACATTAGTATCACTTGATGCACCTTCCCTCACATTTCTGCAACATGCATGCTGTGAAGGATGTGAAAATACCAAAACAAAGGTCATTTCAAAGTCAGGAAACACACAGAAACAACGCTGATGACCAGCTTTTAGGCATAAAGAGAGTAACTGTCAACGGTAAAAAGTTGGTTTAAACTCTCATACTGTATGTAAAGGGTTCCTACAGCTCTGCAAGAAAATACCACGATAAGAAGTTATTTAACAAACAGCTTAAAGGGACTGTTTGTAACTTGTTCCACGTCTAAATCCTTGCTGGTCGGTGTCTCATGGTCTCTCGTGTGTCTCATGGTCTCTCGTGTGTCTCCGCTGTTCAGACTCAGACTCCAACACAAACTCCAGTGAAGCACCAAAACCTCTTGGTTGTATCTAGTGAAGCTGTTAAACAGTGTTGGCCGCGGTCGGAGGACGCGGGGGAGACCGGAGCTTTGGTCTCCAGGACCGGAGTCTCTGCTCCTCTGCTCCTCTGCTCCTCTGCCTGCCTTCACTCACACACCACGCTCCTTCTCTCTCTCTCTCTCCACCTCTCACGTGCATGCTGCTCACTCCACACTGCAGAAGAGTTAGTTTAGCTCTGAGAATATCTAGTGAATGGACAGTGGACGTTTGTGCAGAAATAACTGCTGCAGCTCCTCCAGACCAACAGAGGTTTCCCGTGTCTTGTGAAGTGACGGGGCTCCGCAGAGAGAAACGTTATCGTCTCCGACCAAAACTCCGGCGTCTCCCCCGTTCCCTCCGGCCGCGGTCGGGAGGCTGAAGCAGGAAAAGCCAACACTAGGATCAGCATTGATTCATGGAGAGACCTTCGTCTGGTCAGCTAACATTACTGCCAAGCAGCTGAAATATAGAGTGATATCGTGCTTTTAGCTGACGTGTGTCTCCTCACTGTGTTGAGTGATGCTCCTTCATGTCTATGTAGAGCGAGCACAAGCGCCAGCAACAGGACGCTGACTTTAGTTGACTTAAGTCAGACGATCAGAAACAAGCCAACAGTTCAGACAGATTATCTGAACCTTTTTCTTCAGAGATGAAATCGAATGTCAGTGCACCAATAAGGCTGATAATAACTGAACTGTGAGCGTGCACAACTAAAGCAGGTAGTAGTCCAAGCTGTAAACTGTGATGAAAGCAGTGAACAGTCTGGTAATAGTGCGAACATTCACTTTCTTTTTCTCTTCCACATAAGTTTGAGTAACTTGACGACGTGTTAACCGCCTACTGGACCAAAACCATGAAAGTAACACCCAAGTAATAAACCAGAGCTTTTATTTAATTTCAGCAGCTTGTGGGAGTGGTGAGCTGATCACACCGACCCTCAACCCTCATGTCTTATTATCTCGCTCCACATGGCTGTGAATTGCTATGAAGAACAAGCTAGCCCAGTTGGAAATAAATGAGCGAACGTCACATTAATAAAAACCCTGAAGCACCACCTGTAGTGTTGATGGTGTTGGAGGATCTTCAGGCTGACCCTGAACCTCATCTCCTGACCTTTGACTAACAGACTCAGCAGAGCAGCCGCTGACCTTTTCTTCTTTCAAATCGTTGCTCCTCTGATCCCCGATTTCCTGAGGAGACCGTCTGCTCCCAGAGGACGCACCTCAGATTCACCACCTATTAATCAGCTTCAGGTCAAGATGAGCCCAGATGGAAGACATCAAGAAGCAGAACTGTAATAACCTTCTACAGACCCACAGCTGTTCAGAGGTGCATCAGCGTATTGAGACTGAATTAAAGGATTTGGAGGCAGGTTTAGAAAGGGTCTGGCTTCGTTCAGCCAGCCTCTA
This sequence comes from Sebastes umbrosus, assembly GCF_015220745.1. Taxonomy (NCBI): domain Eukaryota; kingdom Metazoa; phylum Chordata; class Actinopteri; order Perciformes; family Sebastidae; genus Sebastes; species Sebastes umbrosus. The sequence continues at coordinate 43,016,607 of NC_051269.1, read as the reverse complement.
TTTAAGCTCGACAGTTGACTCTGATGAACTCCAATTGCACAATAACATTTGATCTCTGACTTTGTTCTTGGCTTATTATATATTTTTTACAATCAAAATTGTTATCCCTGAACTCCGACACCAGTTTAACACATGAAGGACGGTTCACTCATTACAATCACCACTCCTCAGCCGGCGGCTCTGGAGGAGCTTTCTGAAGTCAGAGAAAATAACCTCTGATGGTGATGATGTCATCAAAGTGTTACAGACACTACTCGTATATCTCCAGAAACGACTCATCTTGCACAGACAGAACCGTTTTCAACCTCCGCTTAACAGCAAATGTCTTCAGGTTCACTTTTCAAAAGACAACCATATGTTAAAGCATATGCATCCGTCCCCCTGAGGCGCCCACGTTAAAAAATAAATGCCACCAAAAGGCTCTTTTGGATGCCCCTATGGTAGAGAAAACATGATAAAGTGCCCTCTAGGGTGTCCTAGTAGAGAAAACATGATAAAGTGCCCACTAGGGTGTCCTTCCAGTAGAGAAAACATGATAAAGTGTCCTCTAGGGTGTCCTTCCACTAAAGACAACATGATAAAGTGTCCTCTAGGGTGTCCTTCTAGTAGAGAAATCATGATAAAGTGCCCTCTAGGGTGTCCTTCTAGTAGAGAAATCATGATAAAGTGCCCTCTAGGGTGTCCTTCCACTAAAGACAACATGATAAAGTGTCCTTCCACTAGAGAAAACATGATAAAGTGTCCTTCCACTAGAGAAAACATGATAAAGTGCCCTCTAGGGTGTCCTTCTAGTAGAGAAAACATGATAAAGTGCCCTCTAGGGTGTCCTTCCACTAGAGACATCATGATGAAGTGTCCTCTAGGGTGTCCTTCTAGTAGAGAAAACATGATAAAGTGCCCTCTAGGGTGTCCTTCCACTAGAGACAACATGATAAAGCGCCCTCTAGGGTGTCCTTCTAGTAGAGAAAACATGATAAAGTGCCCTCTAGGGTGTCCTTCCACTAGAGACAACATGATAAAGTGCCCTCTAGGGTGTCCTTCCACTAGAGAAAACATGATAAAGTGCCCTCTAGGGTGTCCTTCTAGTAGAGAAAACATGATAAAGTGCCCTCTAGGGTGTCCTTCCACTAGAGACATCATGATGAAGTGTCCTCTAGGGTGTCCTTCCACTAGAGAAAACATGATAAAGTGCCCTCTAGGGTGTCCTTCCACTAGAGACAACATGATAAAGTGCCCTCTAGGGTGTCCTTCCACTAGAGAAAACATGATAAAGTGCCCTCTAGGGTGTCCTTCTAGTAGAGAAAACATGATAAAGTGCCCTCTAAGGTGTCCTTCCACTAGAGACAACATGATAAAGTGCCCTCTAGGGTGTCCTTCTAGTAGAGAAAACATGATGAAGTGTCCTCTAGGGTGTCCTTCCACTAGAGACAACATGATAAAGTGCCCTCTAGGGTGTCCTTCTATTAGAGAAAACATGATGAAGTGTCCTCTAGGGTGTCCTTCTAGTAGAGAAAACATGATAAAGTGCCCTCTAGGGTGTCCTTCCACTAGAGAAAACATGATAAAGTGCCCTCTAGGGTGTCCTTCTAGTAGAGAAAACATGATAAAGTGCCCTCTAGGGTGTCCTTCCACTAGAGACATCATGATGAAGTGTCCTCTAGGGTGTCCTTCCACTAGAGAAAACATGATAAAGTGCCCTCTAGGGTTTCCTTCTAGTAGAGAAAACATGATAAAGTGCCCTCTAGGGTGTCCTTCTAGTAGATAAAACATGATGAAGTGTCCTCTAGGGTGTCCTTCCACTAAAGACAACATGATAAAGTGCCCTCTAGGGTGTCCTTCCACTAGAGACAACATGATAAAGTGCCCTCTAGGGTGTCCTTCTAGTAGAGAAAACATGATGAAGTGTCCTCTAGGGTGTCCTTCTAGTAGAGAAAACATGATAAAGTGCCCTCTAGGGTGTCCTTCCACTAGAGAAAACATAATAAAGTGCCCTCTAGGGTGTCCTTCTAGTAGAGAAAATATGATAAAGTGCCCTCTAGGGTGTCCTTCTAGTAGAGAAAATATGATAAAGTGCCCTCTAGGGTGTCCTTCTAGTAGAGAAAACATGATGAAGTGTCCTCTAGGATGTCCTTCCACTAGAGACAACATGATAAAGTGCCCTCTGGGGTGTCCTTCCACTAGAGACAACATGATAAAGTGCCCTCTAGGGTGTCCTTCCACTAGAGACAACATGATAAAGTGCCCTCTGGGGTGTCCTTCCACTAGAGAAAACATGATAAAGTGCCCTCTAGGGTGTCCTTTTAGTAGAGAAAACATAATAAAGTGCCCTCTAGGGTGTCCTTCTAGTAGAGAACATATGATAAAGTGCCCTCTAAGGTGTACTTCTAGTAGAGAAAACATGATAAAGTGCCCTCTAGGGTGTCCTTCCACTAGAGAAAACATGATAAAGTGCCCTCTAGGGTGTCCTTCCACTAGAGAAAACATGATAAAGTGCCCTCTAGGGTGTCCTTCCACTAGAGAAAACATAATAAAGTGCCCTCTAGGGTGTCCTTCTAGTAGAGAAAATATGATAAAGTGCCCTCTAGGGTGTCCTTCTAGTAGAGAAAACATGATGAAGTGTCCTCTAGGATGTCCTTCCACTAGAGACAACATGATAAAGTGCCCTCTGGGGTGTCCTTCCACTAGAGACAACATGATAAAGTGCCCTCTAGGGTGTCCTTCCACTAGAGACAACATGATAAAGTGCCCTCTGGGGTGTCCTTCCACTAGAGAAAACATGATAAAGTGCCCTCTAGGGTGTCCTTCCACTAGAGACAACATGATAAAGTGCCCTCTGGGGTGTCCTTCCACTAGAGACAACATGATAAAGTGCCCTCTGGGGTGTCCTTCCACTAGAGAAAACATGATAAAGTGCCCTCTAGGGTGTCCTTCTAGTAGAGAAAACATGATAAAGTGCCCTCTAGGGTGTCCTTTTAGTAGAGAAAACATAATAAAGTGCCCTCTGGGGTGTCCTTCTAGTAGAGAACATATGATAAAGTGCCCTCTAAGGTGTACTTCTAGTAGAGAAAACATGATAAAGTGCCCTCTAGGGTGTCCTTCCACTAGAGAAAACATGATAAAGTGCCCTCTAGGGTGTCCTTCTAGTAGAGAAAATATGATAAAGTGCCCTCTAGGGTGTCCTTCTAGTAGAGAAAACATGATAAAGTGCCCTCTAGGGTGTCCTTCCACTAGAGAAAACATGATAAAGTGCCCTCTGGGGTGTCCTTCTAGTAGAGAAAACATGATAAAGTGCCCTCTAGGGTGTCCTTCTAGTAGAGAAAACATGATGAAGTGTCCTCTAGGGTGTCCTTCCACTAGAGAAAACATGATAAAGCGCCCTCTAGGGTGTCCTTCCACTAGAGAAAACATGATATAGTGTTGTATATGCTAGAAAACTTTCTGTGTGCTGGTGCCATTTTTTATTTTTTATTTTATTCTCCCTGTCCTCTCAGGCAGCCTGAGTCCACCACTGTGTCCAAATTGTCTGACCATCTATATGTCTGGAGTGCAAACCTGAAACCACCTGACTGTGATTTATTTAGGGAAGCTGCAGTCTCACGTTTTCTTTTTCTATAAGAAAACTTCAGAGGTCAAAAGGTCAACGTACTGCAACAGCTGCAGGTACTTTAGAAGCCATCCCTCCCTCCCCCCGTGAGATGCATGAAACCTCCTCAGGTAATTCATTATAGTCTTACTAAATATCACCTTTTCAGGCTTTACAGGCTCTCATGTGAACCACCAATTTCTTCTAAATTCACCAAAAGTAACCATCAGATAATGCCTCATTTGCATATGTAAACATAACATTTTCACAAAACTTGTAATACAAGAAATAATTGTCTTAATGTCAGTAATTAACTGAGGAAGTTTCATGGTGATATCTATTAGTTTTGTTTTTTTTACCCTATTCACCTTCAAAATGTATGAAATTATACAATCAATATCTTTAAGACCGTTTTTTCTCAGACTCTGAGCCATAAATCTCCACTTCAGCAGCTCTTACATCCACCAAATTCTCCAGTTTCATTCCTCTCTATATTCTGAAGGTTTCTACAGAGGGGTTTGTTCATATATAATTCATAACCTGATTTATACAACATTTCATTTCCAAAACATGGCAAAAATTGATTTTTTTTTATGGCTGTTGACAGTATTTTCTGATTCATGGAGCGATAAAAAGAGATATCCATAATCCCCTCTGTAAAAACCTTTGACTCTAATATGTCAAAAAATTGTAACAACAATTTTTAACGTGTTTTTATCCGATGTTCAGATTCCTGTTCTGTAAATGTATGCAAATTAGCACATATTTAATAAGATAATGCCTCATTTGCATATTTAAACATTTCAGAAAACTTGTAATACCAAAAAAATGTCTTAATGTCAGTAATCAACTGGGGAAGTTTCATGGTCTATTAGTTAAATAGTATACCCCATTCACAGGTGCAGAGCATGTGAAGCCTGCTCTATACTGTCCACCATGCTAACGAGTACATTTTCAACAAAGGGAAACGCAACAATGTGCTAAGTCTCAGCAGGCGCTATCGACCCTTTTTGAGCTGTTAGCAACCAAAACACTGAAGTGACAACAGAGACCAGATCTTCTGCCTGCAGCTTGATTCACTCCACATGGTGTAACGCTGGGTACCAAAGGACGATATATTTAGACGGTTGCGTCCTGCTTCATCTGCAGAGCGTTACTGTGGGACGCCACGTCTTTGATCTCATCGAGGTATGTTGCTGCTGGTCTGACACGGGAAGAGTGAATCAGCACTAAAGCACGCTTCCTGCACCATACACATCTAACTATATACTCCGTCTGTGGTATGTGGGTACGCGATGACAGGCAGGGTCAAAGATGGCGCTTGAATATTAATAAACTCTGAATAAAACGACCGACCGGCGCTCTGTGCAGCAGCAGGGGGGGCGGGGCGTCAGGGCTCTGCAGACAGACTGAGTCCGGCATGTCGTCCAGAGCGGGCCGGTACCGGCCGTGGCTCATTGGATGCTGGATGTGCTAACGCTACGACCAAACTCTTCTTCACTTCCCTGGAGACCACGAGGGATGAGCAATCGGCCCGCTCCCAATGGGCACGCGCTCCCAACAGGCGCTCCAAACATGCACACGCTCTTAACGACCATGCCCCCACTGACAACGCTGTAAGCAGCAATACGGGGGGCCACGCCTTGAACGGGCGGGCACGCTAACATTACTGCCAAGCAGCTGAAATATAGAGTGATATTGTGCTTTTAGCTGACGTGTGTCTCCTCACTGTGTTGAGCGATGCTCCTTCATGTCTTTGTAGAGCGAGCACAAGCGCCAGCAACAGGACGCTGACTTTAGTTGACTTAACGGACACAGGTGAAGCTGTTAACAAGACATTATGATTCTTACATAGAGCCCCTTTAATGTTCAAAAAACTATTTATATTTCTCATCCTGTCTGTCTGAATATACCTGTAATATACCTGTCTTCACCCTCTGTCTGAAAGCGTCTGCAAGTGTGTCACTTGGTGACATCACCACTTTACGGAAGGAACGGTGGGACTTAGAGCAAAGCGTTTCAGGCAGTTCAGGAGCAGTGTTTCTGTGGGGGGGGGGTAACTCTCTTTGACCTGGACTTTGTAACTTTGCAGACATTTTACATGCACAAAAAACTGTATAACACACTAAAGGAAAAGGGAAAAAAGCATAACAGGTCCCCTTTAAAGCATGTCAACGTTCTAGTAGAAGCCAAAAATAGAACCTGGAAATGAGCATGACATGTTCCCATTAAGTTTGCAACCTGCGGCAAATTAAGTGCAACATTTTGAAGCTTCATGTTTGCAGATGAAAGCTGAGATGAATTACAGGAATGTGAAGAACAATGCAGAATGAGTGATGAAGGAATAAAGTGCTCTCGGCTAATCAAACTCAGCTGAGTGTGTTGGTTATGGTGTAATAGAATGAATAACTATTATCTTTATTAGCTACTCAACATTCAAAAGAGAATAAAAATACCTGACAGCTCAAAAAAAAGAAGAATACTCCTTAAAGTCCTGACGTATCGGTGCCTCCTACAGTCGCCTATAAGAATGTGATGACAGCGTTCCTGCACTTACAATGTTCACATAATAAGAGACTGAAGCTGAACGTCTATGATTACTACAGACTATGATTAGGAGTTGAGACCGTACAGCATACGATAGAGAGATCATGACATAACACTATATAATGTGCAGTAAAGAACATGAGTTAACTACAGGCTGACGAGCAGCACAGACGCTCTGTCGATCGCTGCAGGAGCATCACAGTAACGTGATCCGGCTGCAGCCATGTTGGAGCTAAAATAACTGAGAGGATGACTCTTACTCTGGTGTGTTGATCCAGATGATGTCCAGGTGGCAGTAATAGACACACTCCTTGTCCTTGTAAGTGTAACACGTGCACCTCTTCGAACGCCTCCTGGCCGCCGGCGGGTCACTGCAGGCGGCGCAGGGCTCCGCTTTGCCGCCGAGGTCATCCTCGCCGCCGGGCAGCGGCGTGCTCAGCTTAACCGCTTCCAGCTCCCTCCTCAGGCTCACATCTCTGATGGACGACGAACCTGCTGGATCACAGCAACATGAGGAGCGCTTGAGAACTTCCTCTCACATCTTTGGCCTTAAATAGCAAATGTCTAATTCACTTATTTTGAATGTATAAATTAATATTATATTTTATTTTGAACATGTCAAACCAAATCATTAGTGGTGATCCAACCGCAGTGACTGATATCAACACCGACTGAAAGCGCCGATCCGGTTGGTCGACTAGTCGATAACAGTTTCAATTATGGATTAATTCAATTTATTTAAATAGAAAAAATACACCAAACCGGTCAGTGAGATGATTTACTCAGAGTCTGTGTTACACATCGTTGTACAGGAGTTACCCATGAGTCTTTGATCAGCTCTAACACATCACTTTGGTCTCTTGTTACCTTAATTATCATTATATTTACATCTAAACTCAACGATTAATCAGCTATTTGAAAATTGCAGTAGTAATAATAAAAATTATAATAATAACTTTATTTATAGAGCACCTTTCAAACAAGAGATGTACCCACAAAATTAGACAATAAGAGGACAGTAGATACTAAAACATAAAAAATAAAAAAAGACTATTAACAATAGTAAAGATGTGAGAATTAGTAAAATAAAAAATAAATAAAAATTAATTAATTAATTGTAAGCCAAATTAAATAAATAGGTTTTCAGCTGTCCTTTAAAAATGTTCACAGAGCCTGTATCTCTTATAGTTTTCTATATTTTTGGACCACAGTTAAAATAATAATAATAATAATAATAATAAAGTAATACAGACTTCTACAATTTTACTGTTATGTTGGTTTTATGATGTTTTGTAAAATGCAAATTATGATCTTATAGTGTCTTCTATGTCTATGTGAAACATGATTTATATATAATAAAATAAATACAATAAAAACTTTACTCACCATTTGCCAAAGATGCTGTCACCACGATGAGAAACAAAACTCCCACATCAACCGATGACACATTAGCCATCACACATGAAACACCACAAAAGAAAAGAAAAAAGGTCCAGAGTGTGTCTCCTGTGTGTCTCCTGTGTGTCTCCTGTAGGTCTCCTGTATGTCTCCTGTGTGTCTCCTGTGGGTCTCCTGTAGGTCTCCTGTATGTCTCCTGTGTTTGTCCTCAGTGCTCCTGGTAACACATCATGGATCAGCTGCTGACAGCCTGCAGAGCTGCTGCTGCTGCTGCTGCTGTCTTGTTCTGCTTCCCTTTCACACTCACTCTGGTTTATTATGAGCTGACAGCTCACAGACAAGATACCTGCAGTTACACACACCAGCTTCCTGCTGCGGGTTTCAAAATAAAAGCTTTCCGGTCCAGTTTAGGACACCTGGGAGGAGCTCTCTCTCTCTCTCTGGTGCTCTGTAGTTGATGAGTACTTGAAAGTGAAAATGCAGCGAGAGAATGTGGAATAATTAGGAACCCACAGCTACTGTCTGCTGCAGGTTAACGGAGGTTTTTCACGTTAAAAACAACTATAGGTTCCCTGTCCTGTCCCGTCCCGTCCCCTCCCGTTGTCCCGTCTCGTCCCGTCCTTTCCTGTCCCGTCCCGTCCCGTCATGTTCACAATCCACACAGTCACTTAACATCCCGGTCGTATGAAAAGGTGCATGAGTGACACGATAATGTTCAGGAGAGAGCAAAGGCGTGCAAAAATAATGTGAGAAAGTCCACTTATGGTGGGCGGGAGAGGACACATTCTCACTCCCAACTCATCAACGGACCAGAGACGGCGTGTCTATATATGTTACATGCATAGAGTCTTTTCAAAACAAACTTCTGTTTTCACAGGAAGTGAAAAGGGCGCCTCTGTCTGTCCGTTTCTGATGCCGAGGGGCGCCGACCAAACGGCGGTATTTGACAAGTTGTGAGTGAGAACGGGTTGTTAGAAGCATCGGCAGGCTGGCTGTTCCTTTAGGTCAACAGAAATGAGGTTGTATTTATGCTTTTAATTGACTAAGTGAAGACAGACTATAGACGGAGGACAGAACATACACTGTTGGCCCTCAGCTGTAATCTAACATGGCTGATGTGACATGTCGCAGGCCAAATTCAAGTAAACATTCAGACACATGAAAGTGTCTCAGAAAACAACTAATATATTCCATATGTCCAACACACTGACTCATGCTCCCTTCATGTGGTTGATGACCCATATGTTTACTGTATGTTAGAATTGACTTAAGATCCAATGAGGCCATAGATCTCAGAGGCACCGGCTGATGGAAGACAAAGAATAGTCATTTCTGTGAAGTCATATTCAAAAGGAACTAAAGCCCCTTTTGGACCGCAGGAACTTTCCCCCTGAACTATAGAGACATTTTGAGGGACTCGACCGCAGGGACCACGGTCTAGATTAAGCTCTGGGGACATTTCCAAGAACATTTTATCCCCCCCAAAAGGCCCTGGTTGGGGGTTGGGGGTTGGGGGGGTAGTACTTTCTGAGATTAGAGGAACTTTCATGGGGGAGTTTGCAGGGATGATCGTCGCTGATTGGTCAAACACACACAGAGCCGCTGCTTCGACTGGACCGCTTCATTAAACATTCATAAAACAAGGAAGTCCAGTAGCCTTTAGATTTAGGACCATTTCAGGACGAGGGGAGAGCTTTTTTCTTTGTTTGATATAGGGATGCACCGGTACTCTCCGATACCGAGTACCGATGGGTAACCTGTTTAGTAGACATTCAGTGAAAAGTATAACTGTATGTTTACTGCTCTAGAAACAGTCGATGGAATGTTTAAATGAGTGTGTTTTCTGTTTTATAAACAGGAAGTGGAGGTTTTGTGGTCAGCTTCCATGTAAGGACACTGGCTGGTGGTGGTGGGGGATCCCTGCTGCTTTATGTCCATGTGGCAAACGCTGCTACCAGGATGGTTCCATGAGCTATAACAAACTGGTTTACCCAGTTCACTGCAGGTGAAGACTGATGGTCAGTGATCAACCTCCAGGTCTGAAGAGTCTTAAACCTGCATCCTGTCTAGCAGCCAGCAGGGGGCGACTCCTCTGGTTCTATAGAAGTCTCTGAGAACATGAGTCTACTTCTCTCTTGATTTATTCCCTCAGTAAACATTGTAAACATGAGTTTATGGTCTCAATCTCTAGTTTCAAGTCTTCTTCAATACAGCATGATGTTCATTTAGTAAATGATGGCCCCATTTAGAGTCAGATAGACCATAAAGCAGGGGATGCTTTAGGGCGGGGCTACCTGGTGATTGACAGGTCGCTACCACGGCGTTGTCCGGTCTGGCAGTTGTCCGTGTTTTTGTCTTACAACTTTAACCCTTTCACAGTGTGTTTTCACTTCATCAAAGTTAAAGGTTCTGTTTGTAACTTCTTCCACGTATAAATCATTGCTGGTCGGTGTCTCATGGTCTCTCGTGTGTCTCCGCTGTTCAGACTCAGACTCCAACACAAACTCCAGTGAAGCACCAAAACCTCTTGGTTGTATCTAGTGAAGCTGTTAAACAGTGTTGGCCGCGGTCGGAGGACGCGGGGGAGACCGTAGCTTTGGTCTCCAGGACCGGAGTCTCTGCTCCTCTGCTCCTCTGCTCCTCTGCCTGCCTTCACTCACACACCGCGCTCCTTCTCTCTCTCTCTCTCTCTCCACCTCTCACGTGCATGCTGCTCACTCCACACTGCAGAAGAGTTAGTTTAGCTCTGAGAATATCTAGTGAATGTTCAGTGGACGTTTGTGCAGAAATAACTGCTGCAGCTCCTCCAGACCAACAGAGGTTTCCCGTGTCTTGTGAAGTGACGGGGCTCCGCAGAGAGAAACGTTATCGTCTCCGACCAAAACTCCGGCGTCTCCCCCGTTCCCTCCGGCCGCGGTCGGGAGGCTGAGGCAGGAAAAGCCAACACTAGGATCAGCATTGATTCATGGAGAGACCTTGGTCTGGTCAGCTAATGAGGTGTCTGCTGTTAGATGCAGCATATTTATATAGATGGTTTGTATTAGGAGAGTATATTGGAATGTTAGTTGTTGTTTGGGCCTTCCTGATTTAGAGCTGGGTCAGAGTTGAAGAGACAACTGGTCATGGTAAAGATATACCAAAAGCTAAGTCAGCAGGGTCCTGGGAGGCCTGGGTCAGAGTTGAAGAGACATATGGCGGCAAAAGAGAGGTGTTTCTATTTTTATTTGTCCCTCTCCTAAAACCATATGAGGAAACTAAGGGTTTGACCAGAACAAGCTCGGTATTTAAGGAGCTGTCTGTACACGTTCGGGAGAGTTCTCTCATTATTCGGCTGGAGGCTCTCCAAGTAACTTGTTACTTGTTTACAATACTGAACTTATTGTAATAAATTTGTTATACAACTAAGACAGTGTCGGCGGAGTTTCTCTTCAAACATCTTCAACTGCATCACCACAGAAGATACATCACTAACATTACTGCCAAGCAGCTGAAATATAGAGTGATATTGTGCTTTTAGCTGACGTGTGTCTCCTCACTGTGTTGAGCGATGCTCCTTCATGTCTATGTAGAGCGAGCACAAGCGCCAGCAACAGGACGCTGACTTTAGTTGACTTAACGGACACAGGTGAAGCTGTTAACAACACATTATGATTCTTACATAGAGTCACTTTAAAGGATAATTCCAGTTCATTACAACGTGGGTTTTATTTCTTTTGATCTGTTATGATGAGACGATCTGTACAATCTGTCTCATTTTCTTCAGAGATGAAATCGAATGTAAGTGCCCCAAAAAGGCTGCTCCCAAAGGACGCACCTCAGATTGACCACCTATTAATTAGCTTCAGGTCAAGATGAGCCCAGATGGAAGACATCAAGCAGCAGAACTGTAATAACCTTCTACAGACACACAGCTGTTCAGAGGTGCATCAGCGTATTGAGACTGAATTAAAGGATTTGAAGGCAGGTTTAGAAAGGGTCTGGCTTCGTTCAGCCAGTCTCTATTTAAGCGGCTCTCTACAGAGTTAATGATAAACGCTCCATCACATTACAGTCAGTCATTTACAGTAAAATAAAGCTGGTCATCAGAGCAGCTGTAACAATAGTTATTTAACATACAGTAAGTATTCTTTAGGATCCAACCTTAAACTGAGATCAGGGTATAACTGAGTTTCACACCTTCACAGGAGGACCAACTGTAGGATTGTTCAGAGTTCAATGACGGATATGACTCAGCTGTAAACAGCCGACACGTCAAAAACACTTCAGGACTTTGTTGTTGTATATTTTTCATGCCTCAGCAAGACCAGAATACCTTCAGACTGAGTAATCTGTCAGTGTGTCTGTGTGAGCCTCACATACGATGTCGAAACACACGATATGCCCTTATATGTGTAGCTGTAGACGTGGCCGTGGATCCAATCAAGGGTTGATGACTGTGATCGGGACCACACAGGTTCTGATGGGCCGGTGGGCTCCACACTGAGGAGTGTTTTAGTGGGATTATCTTCTCCCCCTTGGATCTGTGAGGAATGGGGGGGCTCTGACTGCAGGCCGTGCACTCACATGCTTTTCTAGTTAACCTGTGAAAGACATTCCTCTATTAACCTCATCCAGCGCTGCACTCCAGATTCATTACCGCTGAGTGTTTTCTGTCTAAACACCGCCGGCTCCAGCGTGAGCCTCCGGCTGACGGAAAACAAATGCAATTGAAGATAAAATCCACAAATCCTCCATTAGTGAAAACGTAGCTCTTAAACGATTAACTGACTGTGAAATGATTACAGTTATAAACGGTTTGAATTGGACGTCTCTTGACCTGCAACTGGCCTCATCATCATAGACACACGTTACATTAAAGCTGCAGCGGGGAGAAATTAAATGAAATTTTAATAGTTAATTTTATAAAACGCTATATCGTGACAGTCGTGCATGAGACGGGTAATCTCAGGAAATCACGTTCCTCTGTTTCCTCCGGTGTCCTCCGGTGTCCTCCGGTGCTCCTAACGGCATCTGCAAGATTTCACAGACCGGAGGAAAACAACCAATCGGAGCTGATCTGGAGCCGGCTGTCAATCACTCTGAACTCCGACCAAACGGTGAAACTAGGCAGCGCTGATCAAATATGAATCAATATTCTGTTACGTTAATGCCTATTTCTCTCCTCACATGTTCTCAGAATCATCTTGTAGTGCACAGTTTAGCTGGAACATGAGAAAGTTTGTGACCCGAAAGACATGTTGAGATCTGTTGAGGAAATACCAAGCACCGCCCACCAGTCAGAGCTCAGCCAATAGAAACGCTCTCTCTCTCTGAAATGACCTGTGATTGGTCAAAGTCTCCCGTCCTGGGCTAGATGTTCTAAAGCCTGAAAACAGAGCCATGAGGAGGAGCAGAAGTCTAGTTATCTCTCAGAATACTTGAATTACAATATGCTGAAAGGTTATTATGGGATTTTTGCAGAATGATGCAAGACTTGGACTATTATCTCGGTGTATTACATATTCGTTTCATTCTTAATACTGTGAACCTTTGTACATGTTTAATATATCTCCTTTCATTTTTCAAGTTATATTATACATATTTTTAAAGGTCCCATATCAGCTCATTTTAAGGTTCATGTTTGTATTTTGGGTTTCTACAAGAACATGTTTACATGCTTTAATGTTCAAAAAACACTTTATTTTCCTCGTACTGTCTGCTTGAATATACCTGTATTCATTCTCTGTCTGAAACGCTCCGCTTTAGCGCATTTCAACGGAATTGCGTTGTTAGGCAACAGCTTGGGTCCATTTTTACTTCCTGTCAGCTGATGTTATTTACATACACTGCAACAGGAAATAAACTGGGACACATTTAGAATGTTTACGTTTAAAACTGTGTAACGATCTAAATATTATATATTTGTGACATCACAAATGGACAGAAATCCTAACGGCTTGTTTCAAACGCACAATTTCTGAATACGGGCTGAGTGTGTTTCTCCATATATTGAGCGTTTTGATATTTTAACAGTATTTATATAGCACTTTAACCTGCTTTATAATATTAAAGCCATGAAAATGTCACATTTTACACTATAAATAATTTTAAATATTGTTTTCTATTCTATATTTATGGAACTTTACTCCTACACTTTACATTGTATATTTATAAAAATAAAACATACTGTTTTATTTTTCTGTGGAGTGAATGTAATGAGTCTGCCACCTCACTGCCCACTTATTATTATTATTATTATTATTATTATTATTAGTGCTGTGTATAAAAGCTGGTGTCTCTAAACTGAAACAGTTTCCTCACCATCCTCTCTGAGCTGTTGCTTCATATTAAGGAACTGAACCTGGAGGGTGTTTGTGTGTTTTGCCCAAACAAGCCTCGAAGAAATGGGAGAACATTTCACTTCACAGAATCGACTGTCTTTGAGTGCTGCAGTGAGATTTTCTAACATGCTACTGTTTGCACTGAGAAGGCTTCCCACTGGGTCTGGATCAGAAACCGCTGCCACATGAGCTCTTTATCTGGAGACTAACTCCTCCTGTCCTCATTGCACGTCAAACCTCTCCATACTCCACTACTGGAATGTCTGATTTCAGCCCCAATGACCCCCAAACACCATCAGATCCTGTTTCCCTCCCAAACACATCCAGTACAGCCTCAACATCCTAACCTGGACCCCCTCAGTATACCTGCCAACAAAAACACATCTGACCTCTGAAGGGCTGATTATTTAAAGAAGGAAGCAGAAAAAGGAAAAAGAGCGACTGCAGCAACTATGAAAGGCGAGCAGAAAACCAGGAACCAATCAGGTGCGTTCAGTGAGAGGCTACGTCACCGCTTTAACGGCCAGTTGAGAGGAGCAGCGCGTCCTCTAGTGTCCTCACCGGACCTGCTGGACATGTACCGCTGGATTTAACATTATAGACACGACCACTGACTTTAGTGGAACTAACTCACAGACTGACCAACACGGTGCAGACAGACACTCAGTTTGGACCGAGGCTTGTTGTTTGGTGGAGGTGTGTTGCTTGGCGTGGCGAGGATGTTGCCCCCACTTTCTCCAGTTGGTAAAGGATTTTCGTCCATAATGTCTCTGGTGTAGTCTTGGTGTTGCGGAGGCAGTGGTTGGTGTATTTCTGCTGTGTTCCTGCTTGTATATTCTGGGCAACATTGTGGAACCTTTTGCATTCCCTCAGGAAGAGCGCCGGTCGTCGATCCCAACTTTCGTAGTGGCCAAACGGCGGTACTACAACTTCCGTGTCCGTCAGGTGATGCCGTTGGGCCTAAAAATACTTTTTCCCATAGACTTCTATTGGGAAAGAGACATCTGTAACTCAGAGGATCATTTATTTTGAGGTGAATCAACTCCCCAGCACGAACACTCTAATAGCCCTTATTTAAATCATTACGTTCTTAAAGTTGTAAAACGCACTAACAGCTGAATCCAGAGTTATTTCCCTTCCGCCATTCATGTGAGACCCAGACCGAGGCTGGAGCGCCAAGCCGTGACGATGGCGTGATGTTGGGACCCCGTGACTGAGCCGTGTGACTGAGCGGACGCTACTGCGCATGTCCGATGTGCCCAATGGATGTGGAAGATCGCCAGAAGATACTGAGGTTACTTTTCCGGACGGAAGTCGAGCCATTTAGGCTTCATTCTCCACTGAGACACTTTCACAGGAATGACCGGGGCCCCGCCTCCAACGCTGGATCCAGTTCTCTTTATACATCCATGTTATTTTGTATCACCCCCCCCCCGTGACCCTGTCACTAAGCAACCATGACAAAGTATTAGTCTAATGCTGCCTTCAAACGGGGTGGTGTTTACCGTGTTCACCAGAAGAGTCCACATGAGTCCACCTCTTGTCGTATTCACAACCTTTGAAGTGGAATGTTTCTGAAAGCTCCGAGTTCACCAGTTGTGACTGGTTTGTTGACATTATCAGAAATGACGGAGGCAATGGAAGTTCATTTTTCAGGGTGCATAATAAGTGAATATATTGTAACTTTAGTCCTAGCCGTAATAAGCACTGCGCGTCGGGGTGCAGCGTCGCTCTGTCCGGGATTCTTTCACAACAATGACCCGCTCGCTGTACATTATCTTACAAACTTAATGCACAACAGGCCTTCAGTGCTCTCCCTCTGCTTACAGTGTTACAGGGCTATTGGATTGCCAACTAGACTAATAAAGCTAGAAGGGAAAATTATTTTTTAATTATTGCGTAACAAGTGCCAACGGCATGTCTGAAATGTCCTCATCTCTCAGGTGAGAAGGCTATGAAGGGCAACAACTGCATACCTCCGTCTCCTCCAGAACATCGTTCATGTTAAGGCAAAGATTGTGTCGGAATGCACAGCGAGAAAAGATGTCTGGTGGAAATGTGGATGGACCTGCAGGGCCTCCGACGGTGTGGCACGCCAACGTGTTTCCATCAGAACAACAGCAGAACGAGGCCTGGAGCCATGCAAATGATATCTCTCCTGGACCCGGTGCTTGCACGGCAATTGGCGTTTCCAGGCACGGATAACCATCCCCCAAGTAGCCAGCTGGAAGGTCGCCTATATAGGGCCTGGCAGAAGATGGGACTGTTGTTCAGAAGCCTGGCGTCATGTACCGAGCCTGGAAACACATCTAGGAATCTTCCTCTTGTATCACATGGCCTGCATCTGTACAGACAGAAAACGCTTATAGTTCATATATTCAGCACGGTGCTGGTTCCCCGGAGTTTTAATCCCTATGTGGCATCCATCTGTGGCTCCAGCAGCATGGGCAAGAATGTACTAATAGCTGAATCCAGAGTTACAGCCGGTAAAATAAGTATTGAACACGTCACCATTTTTCTCAGTAAATATATTTCCAAAGGTGCTATTGACATGACATTTTCACCAGATGTTGGTAACAAGCCAAGTAATCCATACATACAAAGAAACCAAAACAAACAAGTTCAGAAATGAAGTTGCGTGTAATAATGTGAAATGACACAGGGAAAAAGTATTGAACACGCTTACTGATATTTATTTAATACTTTGTACAAAAGCCTTTGTTGGTAATGACAGCTTCAAGACGCCTCCTGTATGGAGAAACTAGTCGTATGCATTGCTCAGGTGTGATTTTGGTCCATTCTTCCACACAGACAGTCTCTGGGCCTCTTCTATGAACTCTGATCTTCAGTTCTTTCCATAGATTTTCAGTTGGATTCAAGTCAGGTGATTGGCTGGGCCATTCTAGCAGCTTTATTTTCTTTCTCTGAAACCAATTGAGAGTTTCCTTGGCTGTGTGTTTGGGATCATTGTCTTGCTGAAATGTCCACCCTCGTTTCATCTTCATCATCCTGGTAGATGGCAGCAGATTTTTATCAAGAATGTCTCGGTACATTTTTCCATTCATCCTTCCTTCAATTCTGTGAAGTTTGCCAGTACCGTATGCTGAAAAGCATCCCCACACCATGATGTTCCCACCTCCAAACTTCACTGTTGGTATGGTGTTTTTAGGGTGATGTGCAGTGCCATTTGTCCTCCAAACATGGTGTGTATTATGGCATCCAAAGAGTTCAATTTTGCTCTCATCTGACCAGACTATATTCTCCCAGTATTTCACAGGCTTGTCCAAATGTTGTGCAGCAAACTTTAAACGAGCTTCAACATGCTTTTTCTTCAGCAATGGAGTCTTGCGTGGTGAGCGGGCATACAGGCCGTGGCGGTTGAGTGCATTACTTGATTTCTTTGAAACAATTGTACCTGCTAATTCCAGGTCTTTCTGAAGCTCTCCACAAGTGGTCCTTGGCTCTTGGACAACTCTTCTGATAATTATTTTCACTCCTCTGTCAGAACTGTGAAATGGTCTAAATATTGTATCACAAATGGCGGCTTGTTTCAAAAGCTCAGTTTCTGAATACGGGCTGTGTGTATTTCTCTGTGGATTAAGCGTTTCGATACTTTCACAGTATTTATATAGAACTTAAACCTGCTTTATAATATAAAAGCCATGAAAATCTCACTTTTTACAATATGGGACCTTTAAAAGCAGTGGGCACAGAATACGTGGTCGGCTCCGACTCAATTACATTAATTCATTTAACAAACTCAAAAATGTTCCAAACTTCGTCCTAAATCAATTTCATGAAGAAACAAAACAAAAAATCCATTGATGTCATAACAAATAGTCAAATAGTGGTCGAAAGACTACGACTACTACTTCACTGAAATCGTAAGTCAAAGCTGAAGAGTCTTAAACCTGCATCCTGTCTACCAGCCAGCAGGGGGCGACTCCTCTGGTTCTATAGAAGTCTCTGAGAACATGAGTCTACTTTATGACCTCAGTAAACATTGTAAACATGAGTTTATGTTTCAAGTCTTCTTCAATACAGCATGATGTTCATTTAGTAACTGATGATCCCATTTAGAGTCAGATAGACCATAAAGCAGGGGATGCTTTAGGGCGGGGCTACCTGCTGATTGACAGGTCGCTACCACGGCGTTGTCCGGTCTGGCAGTTGTCCGTGTTTTCATCTTACAACTTTAACCCTTTCACAGCGTGTTTTCACTTCATCACAGTTTATTGTAACTTTTTTGGTCGCCCAAAAATGTCTTATTCAGCGTTCGGTTGCTCTTAGCTCCACCCTCTCGTGTCACTCGTGCCTCAGTGGGTGTTATGTAGAGTTTTACAGCTGAGATCAGTATGAACTGAGTCAAAGTTAATGTCAGATCAGCTGTTACTGCTTGTTTTGTGAAATCTTGCAGATGCCGTTAGGAGCACCGGAGGACACAGAGGAACATGATTGTTTCAGGTTACTTGTTTCATGTTCTACTGTCACGATATAGCGACCGTTTTATAAAAATAACTTTTTTTAATCATATTTGCTCCAATCTGCCTACTGATGCTTTAAGTTGGCAGTTTTATGTCAGTGTTGGTTTGTAATGTGTCTCTTCAGAACTTGGTGGTTTATGTTGGTAATTAACCATTAGTGTTACACCAGCTGCATTTGGCAAAGGATGCCTACAATTTGCCCCCCCCCTCCCACTTCACAGGTGAATCAGGTGTCTGATATACAGTTTTGGGTTTTGGTGTCCAGACTCTGGTAATTCTTCCTGAGTCAGATCCTGCTGCAGTCAACTCCCGGTGTGACGAAGAACGTCAGGATAACATTCTGAACTCTCACGAGACGCCGTCAGCGCTCACTCACTGTTTACAGCAGAGGTTATAATTAATCACTCAGCGACTCCAGTGACCACAGTGGGTGTTATAAAGAGTTTTACAGCTGAGATCAGGAGTTAATGTCAGAGTTGCTTTGTTGACACTTTCCAGAGAAACATTTTGTTTGTGAGTAACAGTGTTTATCTGTCCTCTATCAAATACAGCTGCAGTTACAGATGTGTTCATCCTGTTGGACTAGTAATGTGTTTCTGTAGTTCTTGGTGGATTGGGTCCAAATTAACATGTGCATGCAAGTTTAAATTAAAGGAATAACTGAACAACAGAATCCAGCTCCCATCACCTCTAAAACATATACTCTATATCAATATCTCATTTGTTTAATTCCATAATTCCGTTTAAGTCCAAAGTTGCTGGCGCAGCCAAGCAATAGTCCAACAGATAACCCTCCGTAAAACCACAACGTGTCGTTTGTACATTTTGGGTTTTGTACAGATTAAACAAACAGAATGGGAAGTGTTTATTAGTGAGCTTTAGGGCCTAGACCGCTTGCGATTCGAATGCAGTGAGAACACAATCCGACCCAATTGCAGGAAGTGAACCAAAACGCAGGCTACCTGTGCGGGCACTTGTTGAGATGGACACAGGTAAACGACAGGTTAACATGAGTGGTAGCGGACGGACTTGGACTTCTGCAGAAGTCTGATGTTGATTGACATCTGGGCCGAAGAGAACGTACACAATATTCAACATGTTCTCATCTCAACTCGTCATATACTGATGCTTTGTCAGAACCATGACGGTCGGTCGGCTTAATGTTGTGAATCAAACAAAAACACTTGCTTAGAATTAGGCAACAAAGCCGCTGTAGTTAGGGTTAGGAAAAAAACACATGGTTGGGCTTAAAATGACTATGTTTGTTCAGTGAAAATGTGACTTGATGTTGTGATCATGGGACACAAACGATCAGCTGATGAAAAAAAAGTCTGAAAAAAACAGTCTGAAAAATGTTAAAAAAAAAAAAAGTTCTGAAAACATTTGAAAAATAAGTCTGAAAAATAAAGTCAGGAAAAAGTCTGAAAAAAAAGTCTAGAAAAAACAGTCTGAAAAAAAAGTCTAAAAAATAAAGTCAGGAAAAAGTCTGAAAAAAGTCTGAAAAACAAAGTCAGGAAAAAGTCTGAAAATAAAGTCTGAAAAAAGTCTGAAAAATAAAGTCTGAAAAATAAAGTCAGGAAAAAGACTGAAAATAAATTCTGAAAAAAGTCTGAAAAAAAGTCTGAAAAATAAAGTCAGGAAAAAGTCTGAAAAAAAGTCTGAAAAAAAAGTCTGAAAAACAAAGTCAGGAAAAAGTCTGAAAAATAAAGTCAGGAACAAGTTTGAAAAAAATGTCTGATAAAAACAGTCTGGAAAAAAAAGTCTGAAAAATGTTCGAAAAAAAAAAGTTCTGAAAACGTTCGAAAATAAAGTCTGAAAAAAAAGTCTGAAAATAAAGTCAGGAAAAAGTCTGAAAAATAAATTCAGAAAAATAAGGTCTGAAAAATAAGTCTTAAAAATAAAGTCTGAAAAATAAGTCTTAAAAATAAAGTCAGGAAAAAGTCTGAAATTTTTTTTTGAAAAAAGTCTGAAAAAAAGTCAAATTCTTTGAGGTGAATCAACTCCCCACTATGAACACTCTAATAGTCCTTATTTAAATCATTAAGGTTTTAAAGTTGTAAAACGCTGAATCCAGAGTTATTCTCCTTCCTCCGTTCATGTGAGTGAGATCCAGACCGAGGCTGGAGCGAGGAGTTAAAGGAAACGCTACCACGCCTGTTCTACAGGTCCAATGTATGAGGAAGATCGGGGTCATTTTCGCCACTGAACAACTTTCATAGGAATGAACGGGGCCCTGCCTCCAACGCTGGATCCTCTTTATACATCCATGGAGCGGACACGCCACGCTAGTGTCTCGGTTGAGTTGAACAGCATACTGATGTTTAGCAGGTATAAAGTTGACCCTGTTCACCATCTTAGTTTAGCGTGTTAGTGTGCTGAATTTGCTGATTAGTTCTAAACACAAAGAGCAGCTGAGGATGATGGGATGGGAGGTATCTGCTCATAAACCAAACTATTCGACAAATTGTAACTTTAAGCCAAAGTTATTACAATTCATCCTCACACGCGATGCGTAACAGGGTCATTATGCACCCTATACGTCTCTCTTGTTCTCTGGTTTCTGTGATTACGCTAAATTGATCTGGTTACACTTTATTTTTTTACTGGGAGAACCTCCAAACTCCACGATGTGTGAAGTTCAGAGCCCCTCCTCCTCCGTTTCTTCTTCTGTGGTCCCTACTGTAAATCCCCTTTAGTTCCACTCTCCTGAAATGGCAGAGGTGGGGGTGATTTCTTTTGGCTGATCTATTATCCTTATCCATCCCATTATTTATCCTACTGTTTTGTTTATATTTTTGTTTCTTATAATATTATAACGTCCATCCCCACATGTCAATATATTGAGTTCAACGAAGTGCCATTTAGGAAGAGTTGTTTTAAGAGTAAATGCTGCTGAAGCTTAAAGTTACGGCGAGTTAAGATAACTTCCGTTTTGTATTCGTGTGTGTGTAGGAGCTGGAGCGGGCCGTGGATTTGACACGGAGGTTCTGTTTCCCTGTCTGTGTTTATCAGGTATGTTTTACTGTATATTTGACTGTATTCTATGGTTATGGTTCATATTTTGCCACGGCGCTCGGCCCGTCTGTACAGTTATCCTGTGGGAGAGGAGCTGGAGCGGGCAGCAGATTTCACACGGAGGTTCTGTTTCCCCGTAACGTGTTCATCAGAGAATAAACGGAGAGCGGAAAAATCATGCAAATAGTAATACAAGCAGCAGATTTTCTCCTGCTGGTTTGTCTCATAGAAATTCATCCAGTTGGTCGATCTGAGTGATCTTGGTGTCAAATGATCTGTTCTCTAGCATGCTGAATCTAATTTTGATAGTTTTAACAATTTTTAACTGTAATATGGCGTCCATTCTGTGTCTGTTTACTGTCTGCTTCCTCATGAGAGCATGGGGGGTCACAGCATCCAGGGGTTCCTATTGGTGCTGATGGCTTTGTCTCTTTGTGTCGCAATGACCGTGCAACATATTTCAGCTTCACACACACTTTCTCGGCGGGAAAATGAAACCGCTGGGTCTTGATGCTTGATTCCCTAGCCGCCATATCGCAGTTAAGAATTATCAAAACCATCAAAATTAGATCCAGCATGCTAGAAAACAGATCATCGAGCCAAATTTGGTGCTTGTATCAGTATTTTCACAATTTGACTAAAAAGTTGATGTTATCCGCTCCACTAAGAGGCCGACCATGCAGAGGTCACGGCGTCACGGCGTCTTTACCATCTAACCAACACAACGCAGAAGTCCACCGGTTACAAATGCACAGCTGAGGATGACGGGGATGTCAGTAGGATTCATCCTCTGGGGACCATGAATGTCTGCACAAAATCTCCAACAAAAGTGGCGGACCGACCGTCCGACAACGCCGTCCCAATGAGCTCGGCTGCTAGCGTAGCTTCAAACTCAGAAATGTCAACTCTTTCTAATATCCTGTCTCCTGAAACAGAACACGAGACCACTGACTGAGTCACTAATACGTACGACGGGCTGTGAAGTGATTTCTGTAATGTACTGGACATGTCTGTCCAGAGATTCAGGATCAGATAACATCAGTACATCAGCTCCCTGCAGAACGTTAACTATCAGCTTACCAATATGTGAATGTCAGCTCCGGCTCCAGACTGTTCAGAGGAATGAGGAACAACAGCAGCTCGTTGTATTTGATAGCTCACCTGTGCAGTGAGCTCTAATTATAACGGAGAACCCTACAGGAGACCTTATAGCGATGTGGACACAGCAGCAGTATTTCATCAAGGATGTCCAGCGAGATACGTTCACTCAGGCAGAGTAAGTTAGCACCGACAGATTTAATAAAACATATTGTTTCTTATCAAAGCAGCGCCGAGATGAAGAAAAGAGTACACGCTCTATGTAAGGTATGGTGCCTTCATCTGTCAACGTATAGCGTGAGGAAGAACACATGAAAAAACAAAGTAAAGACCTCCTGGACCCCCTAAAAAAAAGACAAAACCGGGTGTATTGTGGGTCTCAGAGGGTTAAAACTCTGACTGTAATCTGAGAGGAAACTGAATTGAGATTGCAGTTTAGTTGTACGGGATTGTAATGTTGTTGGAGCCAGAGTTGGATGACCAGACGCACGACTGGACCGTTAACTGCTAACAACTTAATCAGATAACTACTTCAAGACTGCGGCAGCATCTATGAGCCACCTCGGACCAAGTCAGAGGTTTGAAACTGAAGAATAGACCCACACATTCAGACCAGGAGGGAAAAACAACGGTTTAATTTACCTCTCAGGTTGTTCAAATGGTTGAAAACACAAAATAATGTGCAATAAATTGAAGATGAACTCATTTGTTCTGTCAGTGACGGATACTTATGCAACTGAAGGATATAAAATTAGAAAACAAAACACATATTCATGACTCAGCTTGCTCTCCTCCTGCACACACACATACACCTGTCGACTTTTACGACCACTAATCGGCTGCAGATTGACAAGCTAGTCAGCGTGAGCCATCGCTGGGGAATTATGTACAGAAATGTTCACTTCCTGTTGCCGTGACAGCCGCTGCCTAATCCCAGCTGCTGACTCACGACTAGAACCCAGACTGGGGAAGAGGGTCACGCATCCTCCAGCCGATGCCCGCTTCACCTGGCTCATCTGAGATCTACTTAACGGGTATTTGGCAGCAGTGTACGTGAGTCACACACACACAGGTGGTGTCTGGGGAGGTTACGGAGTGATACAGAGAGAGAGAGAGTGTGTGGGAAGGTAGACACAAATTATGGCAAATTATGTGTGTGTAAGCATGTGTGTGATTGCAAGTGATTCCTAAGTGGTGACTGTTGGTGTCAGGTATTCACTCTCTCATGAGTTAAAGGAACAGTGTGTAACATTTAGAGAGATCTATCGGCAGAAATTCAATTCAATATGTTTAATAAGAATGGTTGTGTTTTGGTTACCTGAGAATGAGCCGTTGATATCAGGGCTGTCCGTAGTTACAGTTATAGTCGTAGTTATGATTGTCCATAGTTATTCGCAAATTAATCGCACATTTTTCATCTGTTCAATCGGGTCCGATGCTGTGCTCATGTGCTCATGTACTCGTACTTGCAAAACGGCTCCAATACCACTTTACGGCAGCGTGACGTTAACCTCTCGTCACCATCTTTCGGGTCCTATCGCACACGCTCACGCTCCACCTCAGCCGGCGCGCACCGGCCCTCACTTTCATTGCGCCACGTGGTTTTGCTTGCACCCTCTGACTCGCGCGTGCGTTAGACTCATTGGTCCGTGTTTCAAGACGGGCCGGGTGGGTTGCCAACATCACCGCAGACCCCCTGGCGCCTTTTACGTGAGAGGACGCAGCGAGCACTGTGGCCACGGGAAGCATCTTCGCCCCGAGCCTTGTATTTGACGTGCTGGGATTGAGACCATGTCCCATCTGCTAATATGGATTTATGAGCTATACTGCAGCCAGCCACCAGGGGGCGATCCAGATGTTTTGGGTTCACTTTTAGGGATCTGTCACGTCGTTCATCTTCATATTCAATCTATGGCAAGTCCCTGCATATATAATTCTGCAATCATCTGCATTTGTCTTAATAAACTCGGGAAAAAAAGTTTGTAAACTTGTGTTTGGTGGATTATTTCTCTGTTGTATCAATGCTAATGGTCATTGTATTTTACATCGTTGGAAAGCCTGTTTATTTACCTTCACAATGATGTCCAACTTGTAAGGATCATGCATTTGTGGGATGAGCATCATTGTGAAGGTAAATAAACAGGCTTTCCAACGATGTAAAATACAATGAGAGATGATCCACCAAATGCTAATTTCCTTACTTTTTTTCAGAGTTTATTTGCTTTTCTTTGTTTGTGACTGCTTTGCAGCTGTTTGGTGATGGCTTCAGTGATTTCTTGTGGCTTTTGTTGCCATGTGGGAGATATCAGATCTGTAAATTCCTGACATTCACACTGGGAAGAGGCTGACCTGAGTGTTTTTTTTCCTACTTGGCAGCTTGTAATTACACTTGGTGGTACAATAGGACATGAATGCAGCATTAGCTTACACTTGACCTACACTTTTCATGCAAAGTTCCCTACTGACCTTTTAAAAATGAGTTATGCATAATGAAAACAGTTAATTTTGTACTCATATTTTGACTTATTTTGAGTTAACACATGTGGTTCTGCATTAAAAAAAAGTATCTGCAGCAGATAGAACTCCAAATAGCTTATGTGTGTGCGTGTTCCCCTAAAGCTCGATGATGAGCTTTCCTTCGTCGTCACTACTGCTGGTGTCTTCCGTGTAGTCCTGGCAGCTTTGCACCACCGGCCGTACTCCAGCGGGCAGACACTCGGCCGGCTGGTAGCCGTGCAGCTGGCCAGACAGGAAGAAAGACTGGTATTTGTTGAAGTCATTTGGTGCCTTGTCCTTGGTGTCCTGATAGTCACCAGGTTCTGGGTACGTAAAAGGCTCCAGTGGCGGCGCAGTATTATTATCCAACGCTGTCGATCCGGCAGCAGCTCTACTGACGTG
The DNA here is from genome assembly GCF_015220745.1 of Sebastes umbrosus. NCBI lineage: Eukaryota > Metazoa > Chordata > Actinopteri > Perciformes > Sebastidae > Sebastes > Sebastes umbrosus. The sequence continues at coordinate 42,991,264 of NC_051269.1, read as the reverse complement.
AACAGAACAAGAGAGGTGGCCGGGGTGAGCGGAGGGCGATGTGTTGACCTGATCAGGGCTGCCACATGTTAAAGCACTACAACAGCTCACTGCTGGGATGTTGCTCCCTGCAGCAGCATGTTGCTTTTGGTCCTGATGTGGGAATGTTTGCTGAGAGCTGGACTGAAGCTGTGAAAAAGTATGTTGTGTTTCTGTTAACTGGGCCGGTGCTGTGATACGCTTACTTGAATGAGAGTCACATAAGATGTGAGTTTGTTGGTTATGGAAGCTGCTGCTGCTGCTGCTGCTGTTCTCCCAGTGCTGTTGAGAGAAATAGAAGTTGTTCATCTCCAGGCTGGTCTGGCTGCAGCCGGCGGAGGAGTTGAGGTGGTTTGAGGTGCTCGGAGTTGGCTGAGGGCTCTGTGGGGGGTATTCAGACATGCCTGAGTGCGTCTGTGACGGATGCTGAAGATGATGCTCAGATAGCCAACAGTTTTTAAAGGAATCCACGTTTGCCGTTCTGTCTTCTCCCTGTTAATAAAAGAAGAATATTACTATCATAACAATACAGTCATTGTCCTCCCTTCACTGAACCTTCTCATTAGCTTCCTGCATTGCTCAAATACCAACAAGGGGGGAGGATTTGGTAGGGACGGTGAGGACATGTCCCTATGGTTTTGAAATATTATGACAATATTATTCTCATAAAATTAAGTAATTATCCTCATAATATTACAACTTTTTTCTTGAAATATTTTTACTTTATTATTTTAATTAAATTGCAAATTTATTCTTATAATATTACAATTTTATTCTTTAAACATTATGACTATTATTCTCATTAAATTACATTATTCTTGAAATATTACAACTTTTTTCTTAAAATATTACGAGTTTATTATTCTCATTAAATTACAACTTTATTCTGGTAATATTACGACTTTTTTTTTAAATATTGTGACTTTATTATTCTCATTAAATTGCAACTTTATTCTCATAATATTACAACTTTTTTCTTGAAAGATTATGACTTTATTATTCTCATTAAATTACAACTTTATTTTTGTAATATTACAACTTTTTTCTTGAAATATTTTGACATTATTTACTAAATTAAATTACGACTTTATTCTCGTAATATTACTTTTTTCTCAAAACATTGCGACTCCTCGGAGAACACAGATATTTGTAAAATGTTTTGAATGTGCAGAGAGTTTTGAAGAAGAACAGAAATCTTGCTGAAACACAAATTAAAAGCTATTAAAGTCCAGGAGTTTATAAATTAATTAAAATGCATTAATGCATCATTGAAGTGAGTCGGTGGAGGGAGTGAATCACGCCTACATGGGTTCTGATTCAGCAGAGATAACATTAAATGAGAAAAGGAAATTAAACTTTGCAGGGGGAGGACGTCCAGACCCCCCCGCTAGCGTGTACGTCCTCCAACACCACAGAGCTCAATGTGTCCAGTGAGTTATTGGGATGAAACCATCAGCGGGGAGTTGATGATGAAACCATCTGGGAGTTCTCTTTTCTTATAATGGATTGCTGATGATTCAAATTTTGGCAAAAGGTTCATAAAGCCTCATAATTTATACCTGACTTGCCACCGTGTGTGGTTCTGTAATGCATTTACTTACGCAGCATATCTATTCTGTTGTGCAAATCTTTTTCTTTTTCTAACCACATTCTTCTCTATTAAACACGTCTTGGGGATCGTATATTTATTGTGCTGCAAATATTTCATGAGAAAAACACAAACTCTGGCTTCTGGGTGTCTTTAAAGAATGAAAAACAATTCTGTAACAGAACCGCCCGAAACCTGCATCCACACATGATCCCCAGATCAGCTCAGTCTGGATCTATCTGGCTGGGAGGGATTCGTGGAAAGTTTTAGAGGAGTTTAAAAATAATTAAAACAATAAAAGAACGTATTTAGAAAGAATGCTGGATGGGAAAGAATCCTGTAAATGTTGAGTTTGTTTTGAGACATTCCGGCGTCATTTCACGTCAGCCTGTGTAGTTTAGAGGGTTTATACGTGTGACGAAGGAGGCGGGGGGGTTGGTGTGTTACAGTCACAGAGTCAGTGAGGAACTGAGTTTACTTGTTGTGTCTGGGCTGGACATTTATCTTATAAAGGGACTGTTTGTAAGAATCAGAAATGTCTTGTTAACAGCTTCACCTGTGTCCGTTAAGTCAACTAAAGTCAGCGTCCTGTTGCTGGCGCTTGTGCTCGTTCTACATAGACATGAAGGAGTATTGCTCAACACAGTGAGGAGCTGCAGCAGTTATTTCTGCACAAACGTCCACTGAACATTCACTAGATATTCTCAGAGCTAAACTAACTCTTCTGCAGTGTGGAGTGAGCAGCATGCACGTGAGAGGTGGAGAGAGAGAGAGAGAGAGAAGGAGCGCGGTGTGTGAGTGAAGGCAGGCAGAGGAGCAGAGGAGCAGAGGAGCAGAGACTCCGGTCCTGGAGACCAAAGCTACGGTCTCCCCCGCGTCCTCCGACCGCGGCCAACACTGTTTAACAGCTTCACTAGATACAACCAAGAGGTTTTGGTGCTTCACTGGAGTTCGTGTTGGAGTCTGAGTCTGAACAGCGGAGACACGCGAGAGACCATGAGACACACGAGAGACCATGAGACACCTACCAGCAATGATTTATACCTGGAAGAAGTTACAAACAGTCCCTTTAATGATACCAGTGTGTGGAACGTAAACACTGAAACAGAGAGAATAAAAGAATGATGAACATCCAGTGAGCGGTGAATCTCACCTCTGGCGTCGTCATATCTGGTAAACACATTGTGTTCGTGCAGTTAGATTCGGCCTCGTCCCGCCGTCCCGGCACCTCGTCCGTCCTGATTCCTCCGCTCGGATCCCCTCCACCTCCACCACCTCGCCCCTCCATACATTGGAGGTTTGTGTTTCCCGCCTCTCGGCTCTGCTTTGACCTCCAGTCGGTGCTGTCGGGCCGCCCGGGGGTCTCTCCATGTCCCGGTGTCTGCAGCTCCTTCTGGGCTGCACATCCCTCCATGAGCTCTACAGGAGGAAGACAAACAGATGACAAGCAGCTGTTTTCTTTAGATACAGTGAATCTACAACGTTAATGTTTATCAGTCCGGAGACCAGTGTTCTAGTACCAGACAATCTCAAGGCCACTTTTTGAAGGTCTCGGCCTTGTCTCAGAATCGACCACATTTTGACTCTGTTTTGTCTCGAGACCGACATGTTCTCATCAGGGCTGTCAATCGATTACAATATTTATTTGTGATTAATCGCATGGTTATCCATAGTTCATTGCAATTAATCACACATTTTTTATCTGTTCTAAATGAACCCTGAAGGGAGATTAGTCAAGTATTTAATCCTCTCATCAACATGGGAGTGGACAAATATGCTGCTTTATGTAAATGTATGTATATATTTATTATTGTAAATCAGTTAACAACACAAAACAATGACAGATATTGATCCAGAAACCCTCACAGGTACTGCATTTAGTATAAAACAATATGTGATTGGATGTGATGCAACCAATAACTCGACTCATATCTAACTTGAAATTGTTCACACGCACTCCAAGAAAGTGATCGTAGGAGAAGTCAGCTACATCTTCTGTAATCAAATCTAGCTCCTTAAACCACAAAGACTTCAGCGTTCAAAAGAAAACACACACAATCCACTGCTGACTGAGACAGCTGGAACCAAACATGCAGCGACACCTATTGCTCCACATTTTATCAGAAGTGTGTCGTGCAGTGTGGGACTCGCTCTGGTCGGTCTTGACTTGGTCTCGTTTTTGGTCACGACTCAACCAAATTAAAGGAAGCAATACTAATATTCTTGTGGTGGACAGATGTGGTCCGATATGATATAGTATTGTCTTGCATATGGGCTCAAAGACTTTCTCCAATTAGAATTTCTTTGGTCTGCCAAGAAAACCCATATGGACCAGCGCCACCCGTCCTCCTCCTCCCCTCCGTCCACTCCCCTTAAATCTGCACAGCTTCCATGTGGCTTCCGTGTGACCAGACGGGCCTCTCCAGGACAACTAGAGACTTAGTTTGTTGTTTCACCAGCCAGGAGGCGGCGGGTGGAGGTCACTGCCCTTCTGAGTAGTGCTCCACATGACGGCTTTTTAACGTAGTTAAACAGCAGATAAAGTGGGTGTTGAGTGACACAGTCAAATATTGCAGGACACTACCGCTCTCTGTGATGGCCCGGGGGGGGCAGCCCACCGGGGCGTTAAAGGTCCAAATTAAAGCCACATGGACTGTGAGGTTTCACCACGGAGAGATCTTTAAGAGAACCGTCATTTGATTATTTTGTCTATAATTAAAATTCCTGATGCATTACATTTCTCAAATATTAGAAAAAAAGACCTCCACATGAACTGAAGGTGATTCTGCAGAATACATAAAAAGACAGGTTCAGGTTCAGACGAGGCCGACGAGGTTCTGCAAAAACCAGTGATCACATGCTGCCATCTCCTGGTGGAAACTGTTAGTAAAAACAAATCCAGTACAGTCTGCACGTATTAGATTAGACTGGAACCTAAACAACGACTATGAGGTTCATTCACATCCACCAGATGAACCAGACCAGGGCTCAGCAACCTTTACTATCAAGAGAGACATTTTAGGCAAAAAAAAAGAATAAAAATCTGTCTGGAGCTGCAAAACATGTGATCATTGTGATGAAGGTAACACAGTTTATAGTCTGAGTATATAGTATATAAGTCTAATGCAGTGAGGGCCAAAGAGACAATGTAATATGGATTATTAGGGCCACATTGAGGGAAACAACATCTGAGATTTACACAATAAAGTCGGAATATTACGAGAATAAAGTCATAACTTCACGAAAAAAAAAAAAATAACACGGAAAATTACTACTTTATAATATAACGACTTTCTTCTCTAAATCTCAGATTATTTTTTTTTCCTCAATGTGGCCCTAATACTCTGTCGTACCAAAGACCTACAACAGCTGAAGAGCCGCAGGTTGCTGACCGCTGGTCTAGATGAACCAGATGAACAGTAATTGTGATTATTTTTACACATAAATGTTTTGTACAAGTTATGATGAATGTTGTTAAATCATATTTATGTTTAAGCAAATCTTTGGAGGATACTTTGGGCCAGAAATGAGCTGCGGTGGGTCCCTGCTGACACTCTCAACTAAACAAGTTTATAATATGCTCCATGTCAACACAATATGAACATAATGAAGATATTAAAAATAGTTTTTGACACAAACAAATGTGTAATAACAGAGGACCCCTGTATAAAAACAGTAAACAACCGGCAGCAGAGTTTCCATTAAGTTACTTTTTTTTAGATTACTTTCACAGTATTTTACAGTTAACTGACTTGTTTAAAATACATCATATAACTGATTTATTTTTTTTATTTTTTATTTTACAGTGTCTTACAGTTGACTGATTTGAATGTACTATTTAGTTATTATTTTTACTAGAGCTGTTAATGAAATAATAAGGCGTTAACTTGTGATTTTTAGGTTGTAGCGGCTCAGATTTAAAGTTAGAGTGAAGATACTGGTATCATAGTAAACTATAGAACCTGATGAATCCATCGGTACCAACCATGTCAGACCAGCTGGTCATGAAGGAGGATAAATAACGCTCCAAACTAACACTAAACTTTGGCGAGAAAAAACGGTTCTATGGGTACCCACGAGTCTCCCCTTTACAGACATGCCCACTTTATGATCATCACATGCAGTTTGGGGCAAGTCATAGTCAAGTCAGCACACTGACACACTGACAGCTGTTGTTGCCTGTTGGGCTGCAGTTTGCCATGTTATGATTGGAGCATATTGTTTTCTGCTAAATGCAGTACCTGTGAGGGTTTCTGGATCAATATCGGTCATTGATTTGTGTTGTTAATTGATTTACAATAATAAATATATACATACATTTACATAAAGCAGCATATTTGTCCATTCTCATGTTGATAAGAGGATTAAATACTTGACTTAAGTTTTAAAGATTCTCAATGAAGTCTCTCTCCCTCTGTGTGTGTTGTAATCAGAGCTTCTCTGTGCTTTGTTTACATAGGCGTGCACGCCTTTAAGTGCATGTTATTACATGGCTGTGTTGAATACTCGATTCTGATTGGTCAACAGACCGTTACTATGTATAACAGACTGTTGCTACGTATAACAGACCACCGTTGCTATGTATAGCAGACCGTTGCTACGTATAACAGACCGTTGCTATGTATAAAAGACCGTTGCTAGGTATAGCAGACCGTTGCTAGGTATAACAGACCGTTGCTACTTATAACAGACCGTTGCTACGTATAACAGACCGTTGCTACGTATAAAAGACCGTTGTTAGGTATAGCAGACCGTTGCTACGTTTAACCGACCGTTGCTACGTTTAACCGACCGTTGCTACGTATAACAGACCGTTGCTATGGATAACCAACTGTAGGTATGTATAACAGACCGTTGCTACGTATAACAGACCGTTGCTATGGATAACCAACCGTTGCTATGTATAGCTCGTATATTGAAAGAATCCCCTTCAGGGCGTCACCCTGTCGTGGTTTCTTTCACAACAATGACGCGCTAGCTGTACATTATTCCTTACTTAGTGCATGTGAGCGTGTCCCATCGGCTAGCTCGCGGCCGCCGATCTCTGCAATGCCTTCATACGGCGGTTACAGTTGACAGCGCCGTACCGACCGACGGCATCAACATGTAGGCGTAGCACCCACCCTCCAGTTCCCCCCCTCAGGTTAGCACTGTTAGCTCTGTCTGCACTGTTAGCGCTGTTAGCTCCGTTAGCTGTCGCTATGCTCTGAATTTCATATTGAGCACCTTTAAATTCAATGTGCTGGACTACAAAATGACAAATTCCCACACTGCCCTGTATATCATCCAGATCATATGCAATATGAATAATATAATTCAAATAGTCATATATACCTGTGGTCGGACTCTGAATGCTCGTAGCCGGGACGTCTCCGGGTCGTTCTACCGGGACGTTAGCAGACTCTGAAATAAACTGTTGTTTTTCTGAGTGGGTTGAACCGATCACATCCGGCGAGTCACTTGGAGTCGTGTCCTGTGACGGGGACGAATCGTCTGGCGGTCCCACCGTGTCACATCCCACGTCTGCATGTTTAGATGACTCCAGAACCTCCGATGATGTAGATTCCACTGGATTACTGCAGCAGATGGACGCGTGTGGGTTCAACTGTTTGCATTTATTGATGGAAAACGAAGACCCAGAGAATTCATCGGCCTGACCGAGCTCCACCTGCGGAGGGGGGGGTGTTTCTCCACAGGCTTCGGCTTCCATTGTGCCAGCATTACACGGAGCTGCCTGATTTTTAACTTTGCTTTCTTTGCCCAGTCTTTTGCCTCTCGCGCTGTCGTGATTTGCTGTGCTGGGAGAGAGCGAGGTCACGCTGAGCTCGGAGAGCGTTTGAGAGATCGGTCCAGCCCGGCTGACCTGACTCCTGTCTTCAGCACAACGGTTCAGAGACAGTTCACGTTCCTCCTCTGAAGTTTGGCTCCTTCCTGACTTTACTCCTTCATCTGACATAACATCGCCCGTAGAGCTCTGAGTCACAGCGAGCGTGTTTACATGGCCGTATTTGTGTGGGCGTAGTGACGAGCCTTCGGGAGGTGTAGATTCAGCTGTAGCCTGAGTGGAATTACTGAGTTCAGTCAGGTGGACATTTGGCTCTGCCTTCCCAAATTGTACAGACGGTGGAGGTTTAAGTGTGGGAGAAGTCTCGCTTTGGTCCGCCTCCTGTTGGTGGTCCCTTCCATCAGTGACAGATTTATCCTGGATCACTTCCAGGGCCGACGCGTCCACGTCACGCCGCTGCGAGAGGCCGCTACCTGCGTGCCTCTCGATCTGGGGTTCAATGAGAGCCAGCTGCTCGTCAGATATGATCTGGAGGCAGATCTGGAGGTCTGCTGTGTGAACGTGAAACACATTCTGAGCATCTGGCTGCATCTGGTCAAACGGTGAAATGTGACACGGTACGACTGAGCTGTTTACAAGGCTCAGCTGCTCTGATGCTGACGAGAGTTGTGTGTGGTTATGGTAGGGTTGTGAGAAAGCTGTAACAGCAGCAGCAGATGACTGATTGTTTGCTCTGGTTATGGTAGGTGTAGCAGAGAAGTGCGTAACCACGGGTGCAACAGGTCGGGGCGGCTGCACAGGCGCCGAGCCCCCTGCAGATTTCGAGGGCTGTATCAAAGCGCTGCACAATCCTGCCTGATCATTTTGTCGGCAGGTTGTGGTGACTGTGGTTGCTGCAAACTGCTTGAGCATTACAGTTAGACTACATGTTGCATTCGGAGCAAGTCTTGATGTTTCAGCCTGACAAAGCGTCGTGGCCGTGCACGGTGAGGGGAGCTGCTCGTGTGTGGAGCTGAAAGTGTCTTTAATATCACAAGACGGTGAGGTGATGGGATCGCCACATTTCTTGTCTGAACTTTTGACCAAGGGGGAGGTTTGCTCAGTGTGAGAAGAGCGGCCATCAGTTCCTGTCGGTTTATCCACAACATGCGGTGAATCAGGCTCAGCAGCGTTGGGTAACTTGAGCTGGTACTTGGGCAGGAAGCTGGCCTTGGCAGTGGAGGGTGTGGAAGTGGCTGGCGAGCAACTAACAGACGGTGTGTTTGCATTGATTATGCACGTTGGGAAGAGAGCTGCTTGGAGCTGAGTGTGTTTGGGATTATTTTGAAGGTTGATATAAGTGAGATTTGTGTCCTGCTGAGGCGCGCTGCCAGCGACAGACGGACGGGGATGAGTCGGAGTGTTTGGGTCGGTTTCCATCCCCAGAGGGCAAATTATTTTATCATCAGTTTTCTGTTTTTTCCTGTCGGAGGGAATGTGGGCTCCGCAGAGCTGCGAGCTGGAGTGTTTTTCTTCATCAATCATCCTCGCTGCTTCTGCTCTGCTCATGCTGTCTGTCTGCTGGCTAACCAATGATCCAAGTGAAGACAATGGCAGTACTGACAAAGACGGGTTTCTCTGAAGTGGAGTCTTGCTAGTTTTTAGATTCAAATCAACAGCAGAGACGAGGGAGAGTTTGGCAGGAGGGCAGCCTGGATGGCCCACCGCTGCACTGCTGCTGCTTGGGAAGTTTATTGTTGTCGTCACCGCCTCCTTATGAACCGCTGACGACCTCCTCGGCAGGCCCTGGACCACCTCGTGCTCTGGGTTTGTCGTACATTTCCTGCCTTTGCCGCCACCGTCGTCGCCACCTTTCTCATCACCGTAGAGCTTCTTAAATGTCCCTCCTCCGTACATGTACCACTTGTTGTAGGCAAACTTTTGTGCTTTTTTCCTCCGAAACTTTCTGTTGCTTGGCTCTCCAGAAATGTCGCCACCATCCCCGTCGCAGCTGAAGCTGCTGCACGCCTCCTCCACAGATGAATTCATGAGGAGACCGTCTGTTGCGTGGTTGCCGTCTACGGCTGTCTGCCGGACCAGTGGGCGGTGGGGGGATGAATGCTGGTTCACGGGTTTCATTGCGAAACCTGTTGGATTGATCTGGCCAGAGCTTCCCCTCCGGACCAGCGTTTCATAATCGCTCTGATAGGGAGAGGTTGGGCTGCTCCTCTCGGGCTGCAGGAGGGTGACGCTGAAAGGGAGGGAGTTGCTGCGGGTCAGGGGGGCGTGCTCCACGGTGTTGGATCGCTGGGTGGGCACAGAGCTGTACAAGTCCTTCCTGTTTCTTTGTAACCCAACACTCGGAGTCTTATTGTTCCTCATGTCAAACTGAAAGGAGTCCTTGTACGTGTACGGCATGGGGAGGTCAATGCTACCCTGCTTCGACAGAACCGTCTTCCGCGGCCTCACGTTCTCCAGCTGTTTGTCCTCCACAACAGCTGTGTTCTCTGAAATCAGCTTGGATATGCGCTCCTCCAGCGTCTTCTGCTCCTGCTCCCTTGCAGTGGATTTGGGTTCCTGGCCTGGTCCTGAAGGTGTGTCTTCCAGATGCTCCTTAGTGGATTCGGTGAGGGAATCCATACTGTGGTCGGGTAAAACGCTGCCGGGGCTCGGGTAGTGGTCGCTGCTCTCACTGAAGCCCGAGTCTGTGCTCTCGTGGCTCTGTGATTTCCCTCTGGACACTGAGCTCTCCCACTGCTTGGAGAACAGAGTTGCTTCTTGTCTCTGGAGTGGAAGATGTCGACTGGCAGTTGCCGGAGGTGTTTCGCTTTTTTCTCCTTCTGTTGTCACCTTTGCACTTGCTTCTGTCTCCTGACCTGCAGGGGTCAACGCGTTCTGTTCACTGACAGAACCATGCGTCCTTACAGAGTAGACCTTGGTGGTACTGGTTGGACAGGTGATATCAGCAGCAGGTAGCGTGGCATCCTTTTCCACGCTGCCCGACTCATCCAGAGACAAACCGGAGGCACAAGTGTCTCTGGAGCTGGACATGCTGTCTAGGCTGCTCAGCTCCGACTCGGACGAGAGGCGGGCGTGAGCCTGAGTACGCCTGTGTTTGTAGAGGTTGCTCTGAGTCTTGAAAGAAACTCCACAGGTGACGCAGGGGTAAGGCCGCTCCCCGGTGTGGCAGCGGAGATGCTTCTCCAGCACGCTGGGCTTCATACAGTCCCGTCCACAGTGAGGACACACGTGCTTCCCTGCCGACTTGGGTCTGGCTGCAGGAGCGGCAGCAGCTGCCAGACTGAACCCCGGCTGACACTGCAATCCACCAGCAATGTGGAGTGTCAGAAAGGGAAGCGTCTCCTTGGAGTAAAGCGGCGGCATGGCCAGATGGAACGTGGCTGGCTCCCGGGCGGCCGCGGGCGGCTGGGGGGGGTAAGGCTGCGCCTGCAGAGCGGGCACCGCGTGGATGTAAACAGCCGTCAGCGGGGCCTGGATGTCCATGCTCTTCTGTGTCTGCGCTGCGACGGAGCTGATGTGCACCGGAGCACTCGCCAATCCTGGCTTGCCAGTCTCCATGGTAACCCTGCTGCTGTCGTGATGTACCAGTGCCAGGTCTCTAATTACCTGTAAGATAAGAACAGTTTGCATTAGACCTCTGCTTTGCCTCAGATCAAACGGGGCAGATCCATCTCTTTGGATGTTTCTAGGTCTTGCTCTTAAAGCAGTTAATGATGACAGATAAGCAGTAACCCTTTAGGACAGATGGCTAATATAACACTTAATCCAGGATGAGAAAAATCCATGGAGACGTGGTTTGCAATGTACCAAAATAAAAACACATCTGAGTGATATCATTGTTGTGATGAGCAGTAATACCCTTGGTGACAGAGCTTGGAGGAAACAGAGGCATTTCAATCTCTGCTGTGTCATTTCCAGAGCAGGTGGTGGAGGAATACAACTCTTAAGATGTGGAAATATATACAAGACACACACACATGGATGGAAACGTGTATACAGAGTAGAGGGAGACGGGGAGTGATGAAGGAGAGTGACTCACATGGGGGAGTGAGATCAGATATTCATACAGTACATCAGAGGCTTTTATCTCCCCCAAATGAAACGTGTCTGCTGACATTAGCGCTCGCCTCTGTCACCAGTCGGCACCAATTAAACGGCACACCCTTGATGTTCACAGTAGCATGTGGCGGCTTTGTCTCCTGACAACAATGTCATATTTGTGCGGTAATCTAATCAAAGCGTGAAAGCCACCTACGTGAAAAGAGGAATATAGCTTCATATTAGGTCAGGCAAATTTCATTTCCTGTTGCCGTCACGCCGCTCCGTCTACATGCATGTTTTACATGATTTTTGCATAATTCACCCACAGACGTACAGCTGGCATGGAGCACACGCTTTGCTTGGTTGTAACAGCATGAGCACGCCCACGTTAGTGACTTTTTAGTGTTGCTGTGAAGTGACGAAAGTTTGTCTCATGTTCATGTTAAAAACGAGAAGCAGCGAGTGAGTGTTAGATCTACATACCCTCTTACTTTAATGCACTTTCACTTCCTTTCAGCTAATTAGATCATATTGTTGCACGTGGTGCACCTCCATAAAGATATACAACTGTAGTGTGGACCTTTTGTTTTATCCTACAGTGATGTCCTGGGTGGAAGGGGTTTAAAAAAGAGGTCAAACTGAAGTGAAAAACAGCTTCTGCTTGTAGTAAGAACGAGCATCAAGATGTAAACAAACAGGAAGACTCATCTTATCTTCTCTATAAATCTGATTTCCTGCGATTGCTCTGACAAGGGAGTGTTTGAAAAGAGGAAATATGTGATGGTGTTGCCATCACAGAGTGGAGGTAAGAATAACACAACAACAAGAAACCAGAACTCAGACGTAGCAGTAAAGTCACTTACCTTCTTTGCACTTCAATCAGCAACAATCCTCAGCTGAGAAAGTCTCCCACTCCGAACAGCCTCATCCTCGGTGCTCATTTCAAATCTGTTCTGTCATCCAGGCCGTTCTGTGCTCCTCTCCAATCTCTCACAGCTCTTTCACGTCTCTTGTTGAGGAAGCGGAACAAATGCAAATGAGAGAGAGAAGATGCAATATGAAAGTGTCGAGGCAGAGAGGAGGAGAGTGAGGGAAGGAGAAGGGCTGGCTGGCTGGCTGGCTGGCTGGCTGGCTGGCTGGCCGGGTGGGTGGGTGTGTGGCTGTCAAACAAAGACTTCCGGAGGACAAGTTGAAAATTACACAGAGTGATCAGCGGGAGTGAAAGAGGCCCTGAGCACAGATGGAAGGATTTATAACACAAAGTGTTGTGCAGAAGTGAAAGCGAATGCTCGGCAGAGGAAGTGCAGTCACAGAGGAGAGCTTACCTTCACGTTGGCTGGTCGACTTTACCAGCAACAGTTGGAGGCAGCACCTGACTTCTGGCTCACTCATATACTTGCTCCCCCCCCCACCTACCTACTTCCTCCCACACACTGTATTTCATACACCCACAGAGACACGGGTGCAGCAACGCTAATGTTGATGTGGCCGCTCTGCTGCATGTGCACGGCTCTCACTCTCTCCGGCAGAGAACAAATGGATGAGTGGCTGGAGTGAATCTCCCACCTCCAACCAACCACAGCCCCCCCATCGTTACAGCGTGGCAGAGATACACCGGTTCACGCTGCACGTGCTTGTACAGTTGCCCTTTCTCTGAAACTCTCTCATTTCTTTGTTGCATTTACGGCTGCTGCTTTCAACAGAACACAGATTGTGTTGCTCCGTTTCAAACTCAGGAATCTGACAAACCCGGAGGAAACGATGTGGGATTTTTAGGCAACGGTTTTCTTCAACTTGTCAAAAATTAAACCAGTAAAAACATAAAATGTATGATCAGCTTCTTACACAGCTACACACAACCAGCTTACTTGTTTGACTTACAGACAGATCATTGATATTTTATTTTTTTTTACAGTTCACGGCGGCATTTATTCCACCTAATAGCCAACGTCAGCGCCGGTGACACAGTTAGGAGACATCATTATGTGGACAGTTGTCTCATATAGCCTGTTACAAGATAATTAAAGGGACTATTTTTAACATTCAGAAATGCTTGTTAACAGCGACACCTGTGGCCGTGAAATCAACGAAAGAGTGTCTTCCTGCTCTCTCCGGCTGCGGGCGGAGAGAGCAGGAAGACACCGGCACCCGGTCTGTAACGAGACGATAAAGTAACTCTCTGCAGAGCCCCGTCACTTCACAAGACACGGGAAACCTCTGTTGGTCTGGAGGAGCTGCAGCAGTTATTTCTGCACAAACGTCCACTGTACATTCACTAGATATTCTCAGAGCTAAACTAACTCTTCTGCAGTGTGGAGTGAGCGCGCGTTCACGTCTAGAGGTGGAGATCCAGATGTTTTGGCTTCAGTTTTTGGAAGCTGTAATGTCATGTCAGTCTATGGTCGGTATTCACTCTTCTTTAAGCTCTGTTTTGGTCTCCACCACCTCCTGAGAAAAATATATCTGGCTCTTTAGCAGCTAGATGCTAGTTGCTAACTTAATTTTTCTGCAGTTTGGTGATGGGGCAGGTAGTGTACAGTGAATTTATCAGAGTTTTCTTTTTTTGTTGTTGCAGAAAACAGCTGCCTGCTGCTGCTTGAAACAACGCGGTTGTGTCTAGAAGGTAACCTGCAAATTGCAAAAACTTGCAAAAATGTACAAAAAAACGCTAATGCCAGGTTCAGACTCCACGATATCAGCCAGGTTACTGCCCGACACAGACGTTGCAGTGGATCGGGAACAATAAATGTGTCGTGTGTGAAAATCGATCCTCTTATCTGGTGTAGTGTGTCATAGTACACGACAACCGACGCCACGTCTGGGACGCCCCACGACACCCCGAGGAAAAGTCTAGCCTGTCAGAATGTTTTCATCTCCAACGACGTGTTCCTTTGCGTTGACCAATCAGGTACTCTCTCCGGCGCGCAGTCGCAGTCAGGTCACTTGGTAATAAACAAACATGGAGAAAAGGAGGAGGGATGTTTGCTGCCGTCAGGTGGACAACCAAACTGACTGAAGTATGGACAGCCCGTCCCGTCCTCTCTGTGCCACCCAGGAGCATCCATAACCCTTTCTTCTTTCTTTTCTTTTTCTTTTCGCAACACCAGACCGCCAGCATCACACACAGCGCTTCTGTCGCCATGATCGACAGTTGCTTCAACCGCCTCCCTGATGACGTCTGAACCCGCGCACGATGGTGGAATATGACGTGCCGTGATTGGTCGTGGTCATACGTGTAGTCTTGCCAGTCACCCGACCAAGACAGTGCAAGAGTTTATGGAGCTGTGATCGTTAGATCTGACATGGTGACCAAAAATATCCTCTAGTCTGATCCCGGCATTACGTGACTCGCTGCCCGGCAATCTTAACCTTAACCATTCAAGGTCAATGCTTAACAATAACCATCTCACGAGAGCTTTGCAATTCGTGCTTTACCTTCTAGACACGACCAAACGACGCTGGTGAGAGCTGTGAGACTGAACCTAAACAGTGAATTTGCAGGCTGTAAAACCAAAATAATGAGCTAAAAGAAGCCAAAATGCTCCATATGAGGGGAAGTGTAGAGTTGGTGATAATTCTCTGTGGGTTTGTTAAAATGAACAACTACTTCCATATTACACTTAGTCATTTGATCCTTGTTAATGCAAAATGATTGACCATAGCTGCTTTAAGTTTATTCTGTTTAAATGTGAACACATGAAAAGAATGTTAACCATGTCTACTCTTTATAGTTCTGATATAAGTGATGTTTTCAAAGCTCAGATTTTTTTGAACAGTATGTCATCGTGTGGGATCGACTGTGCAATTATCAGACGACATCTGCTGAAAGAAAACAAATACTTTTTATATCATTGCTCTGCTACAGACTCTAGCTGGTCTCCAAGGCAACTGCAGGCTGGTCCGCTGAGAGCATGCTTTGTGTTGACATGGTAACAAGACACCTCCTACCACGCATGTTTGCTACCAGCTCACACAGTCCTGCAGGGTGGAAGACTATAGTTTCAGGCATGTTTGCATGTTGGTAGAGAGACTGAGTCAGAATGTGTATATATATATAGTCTCTGTATGGATGTCTTCTCCAAACCAGTCCGTTTAATGTTGTTTATATTTTGGTATGTTACTCAGGTTACTATGGATACAGGGTTGAGTCAAGCTTTACAGCTGATTGTCAGCAGCGACCAGAGACCAAGAAAATGTGTTCTGCTGCTCCTCCTGGTCTCCCAGATGTTGAACCTCTGCATTGTTAAAGGTCCCATATTGTAAAAAAGTGAGATTTTCATGTCTTTTATATCATAAAGTTGGTTTAAGTGCTGTATAAATACTGTGAAAGTATCAAAACACTCAATCCACAGAGAAATACACACAGCCCGTATTCAGAAACTCTGCCTTTGAAACAAGCTGTCAGGATTTTTGTCCATTTGTGATGTCACAAATCTACAATATTTAGACCATTTCACAGTTTTAAGCATTCTTAATGTGTCCCAGTTTATTTCCTGTTGCAGTGGATGTGAGTGACATCAGCTGACAGGAAGTAAACATGGACCCAAGCTGTTGCCTAGCAACGCAATTCTGTTGAAATGCACTAAAACGGAGCGTTTCAGACAGAGGGTGAATACAGGTATATTCAGACAGACAGTATGAGGAAAACATTAAAGCATGTAAACATGTTCTAGTAGAAACATAAAATACAAGTATTAACCTGAAAATGAGCACGATATGGGACCTTTAAAATAACTTTTTGACATCTATTTTGACATTCATCCACGTGGATACAGCAGTTTGTGTATTTTTTTCCATTGCGTGAAAATGTGAGGCACATGTTGAGGGGAAAAAACCCCAGGTGAATAGGGTGAAAACATTTAACTAATATCACCATGAAACTTCCCCATTACTTGTACAAGTTTTCTGAAATGTTATTGTTTAAATATGCAAATGAGGCATTACTTATTAAATGTGTGCTAATTAGCATAAACTTCCAGAACAGAAATCTGGACATTGGATAAAGCCAGGTTCAAATTCTTGTTTCTTTTTGTTGACGTATTAGAGTCAGAGAGAACTCTTTTATATCACTCCATGAATCAGAAAATACTTTCAACAGCAATAATAAAAAAAAACATTTGGAAATGAGGAATTATCTAACAGTAACTTTTGGTGAATTTAGGAGAAATCTACAGATACATATAAACACCTAAATGTGTTTTTTGGATGTTTTCTTTCCACTAGTCTGAAAGAAGACGTGTTATCGAAACAAAATAGACCAAAATCTCTAAATTGACCAGTGCATGAAAAACAATGGGGTGTCTCCCCTTCAGTTAAACCCCTAGTAGTCACAAATACATCTTATACAATGATCAAAAAGATAACGTCATCATGCAAGAACTATACAACTAAAGCACATCTTCCTCGTCCTTCACTCTCACATCTTGCTTCATTTTGTGAGAACTGTGAAGTTGGCTGCCTCTGCATACTGCGATGGATAAGATCTTTTCAAGTCATGGCCTGCAGATCGAAGGTAAATATCCAGCTCACTTCATAAGTGTTTGAATGGGTCCCTTGCTGCATATTTTCGCACATCAAATGACAAATGACGAAGATATAGTCCCATCTCTCTAAAGGGCTCAGCTACCATCATCCATCTGCATGTATTACACTCCATATGTGTCTTTTTTTGCCAACAACTGATGTGAAGTGATGAGCCACATTGCAGGAAGTGGCAACTGAAAGAGAGAGACTGTGTGTGGGTGGGTGCTGAATTGCTGGAGGCCTATATCCTCTTACATGTTCACTTGTGCCTTTTCAGTGGATAAAGAATAGCAGTCTCCTGCCCCACTTTTGTCTTCAGCACCACTAACACCACTACTACAAGCTGCCAAACACAGTTTGTGTACCTGTGTATTTGAGCAGAAGCGCTTTTCAAGCTTACAACTAACTGTGAAACCAAGACCGCAATCACAGCAACAAAGCTGTGCTTTCTATTCCTGCAGCAGCTCATAGCTTCTCTGTCTTTGAGATGCTGTACTGGTGCACCCTCTGCTGGATCATTACAGTAAGCCGACATATCGGAGGTTGTTTTATACACATATACATAGAAAGGATTGAAAGTACACATATACACAATACACAAAGTATCAACACGTTTAAAGTCGGGCTGACTAACAGTTATTTTATATCGTTTAGACTATAAAATGTTAGAAACAACAGAGAAATTCTTATCACAGGTTCCCAGATGAAGGTGACTTTTTCATATCGCTATTTATTGCCTGAATAACACTCCAAAGCATTTGTATATTATATTAACCAGAGAGAACCAGCAAATCATCACAATTTAGAATCTGGAAACATCAAATATTTTTATTTATTTATTTATTTATTTATTTATTTATTTATTCATTTGTTTATTTATTTATTCATTTATTCGTTTATTTATTTTTGATTCATACACCTTAAATTTAGTGTTGATAAGTTTCATGTCAAACGACGTGGACAGGAAAAGAAAGAAAGAAAGAAAGAGAAGAATGAAAGAAAGAAAAAAAGAAAAGAATGAATGGAAAGAAAGAAAGGAAAGGAAGAATGAAAGAAAGAAAGAATGAAAAAGAAAGAAAGAAAGAATTGAAAGAATGAAAGAAAGAAAGAAAGAAAGAAAAAGAAAGAAAGAATGATTGAAAGAAAGAAAGAAAGGAAAGAATGAAAGAAAGGAAGGAAGATAGAAAGAAAGAAAGAAAAAAGAAAGAAAAAGAAAGGAAGGAAGAGAGAAATAAAGAATGAAAGAATGAAAGAAAGAAAGAAAGAAAGAAAGAATGAAAGAAAAAGAAAGAAAGAATGAAATAAAGAAAGAAAGAAAGAATGAAAGAATGAAAGAAAAAGAAAGAAAGAATGAAATAAAGAAAGAAAGAAAGAATGAAAGAATGAAAGAAAGAAAGAAAGAATGAAAGAAAGAAAGAAATAAAGAAAGAAAGAATGAAATAAAGAATGAAAGAATGAAAGAAAAAGAAAGAAAGAATGAAAGAATGAAAGAAAGAAAGAAAGAATAAAAGAAAGAAAGAAAGAAAGAAAGAAAGAAAGAAAGAATGAAATAAAGAAAGAAAGAAAGAAAGAAAGAAAGAAAGAAAGAAAGAAAGAAAGAATGAAATAAAGAAAGAAAGAAAGAAAGAAAGAAAGAAAGAAAGAAAGAAAGAATGAAATAAAGAAAGAAAGAAAGAAAGAAAGAAAGAATGAAATAAAGAAAGAAAGAAAGAAAAAAAGAAAGAATGAAATAAAGAAAGAAAGAAAGAAAGAAAGAAAGAAAGAAAGAAAGAAAGAATGAAATAAAGAATGAAAGAATGAAAGAAAAAGAAAGAAAGAATGAAAGAATGAAAGAATGAAAGAAAGAAAGAAAGAATGAAATAAAGAAAGAAAGAAAGAAAGAAAGACACAAAGAAAGAATGAAATAAAGAAAGAAAGAAAGAAAGAAAGAAAGAAAGAAAGAAAGAAAGAATGAAATAAAGAAAGAAAGAAAGAAAGAAAGAGAATGAAAGAAATAAAGAAAGAATGAAATAAAGAAAGAAAGAAAGAAAGAAAGAAAGAAAGAAAGAAAGAAAGAAAGAAAGAATGAAATAAAGAAAGAAAGAAAGAAAGAAAGAGAATGAAAGAAATAAAGAAAGGTGCTGAATATTTATTCTGGACTACACTGAAGGCATGTTGCCTTCAGGTACCTTCAGTCAGGCTCCTACATTTATAGCTGAATGACAAAAAGACCTTTATATCAACGTAATGTTTCATTTGGTTTTATTTCGTTCCACAGACAGGGAGCTACTTTGTGCCGCAGGATAAAACAAAGAGCACAAATCGGATTATACACCAGAAGTATTACACCGATAATTATTTATGTATTATTAACTGTGAATTTGAAATTAGAAAAATCTGTTTACTCTGAACGCAACCTCAGTGTGTAGCTCTGCTGTTGGCCAATAGGATCTCTGCTCTGTCCTCCAGTCCTGTGACGTAGGACGCAAACAGCGTAACGCACGTTGGTCCAGCAGCAGCGCTGGAGTCTGGAGAGGTTAGTTATATTTCATGTTTTCATGTTTTCATGTGATTACATGTTAAATATCCAACTCCTGTCTGCTGGTGCAGAGTTACAGACATCCAGTCAGTTCAGATCTGGAGTTTAAATCCGCCCGTTTACCAACGAGACTGTTGTTTTACATCTTTATTAACTATAGCAACAAAGCTAACGCTGTTAGCACAAGTTCCATTCATTCACTGTAGCTGCTACCAGCTAGCAGCTAGTTAGCTAACAGCTAGCAGCTAGTTAGCTAACAGCTAGCAGCTAGTTAGCTAGCAGCTAGTTAGCTAACAGCTAGCAGCTACACTGTTTACCATTGGGAGAGCATTTTGGCAAATTGTTCTTGGGCGCTCCCCACATCATCAGCTGTGCTGCTCATCCCACAAATACATGATCCTTACAAGTTGGACATCATTGTGAAGGTAAATAAACAGGCTTTCAACCATGTAGAATACAATGACCATTAGCATTGATACAACAGAGAAATAATACACCAAACACAAGTTTATCAACTTTTGTTTTCCCAGTATGTATATATATGTATGTACATATATATATACATATATATACATATATATATATGTATATATATGTATATACATATATATACATATATATATGTATATATATATTCTGCTGCACTCTGGGAGGATTTGCAGGGCTGGCTGTCAACCAGAATCTAACTATTTGCTCCTCTCACGAGAACATATTGTGTTTGGTATCAACATGAAGGACATTAAGAGTGACTTGATTTTGAACAATCTGATACTGCCGGTGAAATGTTTTCATCCAAATGGAGGAAAATGAAACCTCTATTTTCCGTTTTCAAAAGGGACCTTGTGGACAATCATCTCAGTGCTTTCAGACTAATGAAAGGACAACATGCAAAGTGTCTCCTCAGAGCTGATGAAGAACTGAACATATATGATGATGACCTCTAGAGCTGCTATGGAAGAGTGCAGTCTTATTATTATTATGCATTTATTTTTTGTTCCTTGAATTATTTTCTGCCCCCTCTTTTATTTTTGTTATTATATTATTTTTTATAATTTAAGTTATCTTTCCGATCCAATTGTGCCTTGTATGTTAGAAGTATTGAGTTTAGATTACAATGCCTTAATATTTGTAAATTAATTTGAGTTTAATTGTTGACATTGTGTCTTTTGTTCCAGCCAGCTAACTTCTAGCTAAGTCCCTTCTGGTCCCACGGACGGACCCACCATGTACCGACCCAAACCCACTCTGAAAGACCGACAACAGCTCTACAGGCTCATCATCAGCCAGCTGCTCTATGACGGTTACACCAACATCGCCAACAGTCTCATCACTGAGGTCAAACCTCCCAATGTGGTGTCGCCGTCTGAGCAGCTGATGCAGCTGGCAAAGATAGGTAAGACCTCCATGTCCCCTCCATGTCCCCTCCATGTCCCCCTCCATGTTCTCTCCATGTCCCCCTCCATGTTCTCTCCATGTCTGCATGTTTGAGAAGGGCTGCATGATTATTTGGATCAACATTGAGATCACGATTATTCATTATATTTAAATAAACAGAGCACTTCCATGTTGGGTGACCAGATCTCAACAAAATAAATGTGGGACAAAGAGTATGTTTGTGTGGGACAATGTGGGACACTTTACCAATGCTGAGAGGTAGTCTACAATTATATAACTTAAAAATAAACATTTCTATTCTTTGCCCAAATGCATCCACTGTGTCGCTTTGCAAATTTTGCAAAAAAATCGGAGAATCTCCGAATCTCTCGGAGTCCAGTCGATCATGTACATTTAAATGTTGGAAGCCAAAATCGTGATTGCGATTAATATTCGATTAATTGTGCAGCCGTGTGTTTGAGCCATGTTTGATGGTTCCAGATGTCCTAATTGTACAATTTCCAACCTTTTTCCAGGGATGGAGAATGACGACAGTGCAGTCCAGTATGCAATCGGGCGCTCGGACACAGTGGCTCCCGGCGTGGGTATTGATCTGGAGTTTGACGCCGACGTCCAGACCATGTCTCCAGAGGCATCAGAGTATGAGACCTGCTATGTAACGTCCCACAAGGGTCCATGCCGCGTCGCTTCTTACAGTCGTGATGGCCAGCTGATCGCCACCGGCTCTGCTGACGCCTCCATCAAGATCCTGGACACTGAGCGCATGCTGGCCAAGAGTGCTATGCCTATTGAGGTGAGGCAGATTTGAGATCAGAGCACACTGCACATTTTTAATCCAGCAGGCTAACTGTATGTTTACTGTTTTTTTTGTGTCTTTATACGTCAGGTGATGATGAATGAGACAGCGCAGCAAAACATGGAGAATCACCCCGTGATTCGAACGCTGTATGACCACGTAGACGAGGTCACCTGCCTCGCCTTCCATCCCACTGAACAGATTCTTGCTTCTGGCTCAAGAGATTACACCCTGAAACTGTTTGACTACTCAAAGCCCTCTGCAAAAAGAGCATTTAAATACATACAGGTCAGGCTTTGTACACAATTTCTCTGTTTTTGGGGAAATAATAATTCTGTTTAAAGTGGAAATGCCAAGTTACATAGAAACTGACAACGCTAACGTAAACACGGCCGGGGAATTGTAACATTTCAATTTTGTAAAACTACTCTGACTATAGTTCCTCTCTTCTTCCGTTTCCCAACAGGAAGCAGAAATGCTGCGTTCAATCTCCTTCCACCCTTCAGGTGACTTCCTGCTGGTGGGGACGCAGCACCCCACCCTCCGCCTCTACGACGTCAACACCTTCCAGTGCTTCGTGTCCTGCAACCCTCTGGACCAGCACACGGACACCATCAGCGGCGTCGGCTACAACCCCAGCGCCAACAGCTACGTCAGCTGCAGCAAGGACGGCAGCATCAAGCTGTGGGACGGCGTCTCCAACCGCTGCGTGACCACCTTCGAGAAGGCCCACGACGGAGCCGAGGTCTGCTCCGCCATCTTCTCCAAGAACTCCAAGTACATCCTGTCCAGCGGCAAAGACTCTGTGGTCAAACTGTGGGAGATCTCTACGGGCCGGACGCTGGTCAAATACACAGGTAAGGAGGCGGACGGGTTTCACTAGAACCACAGAGCAGATTCATACAGTTAGAAGTGTTGTGAATGATTCATATTTAAAGGGAAAGTTCGCCACCTTTTATAAAGATGTCCATTCAGTGTTGATGGAAAGTGTAGTTCATTGATGCAATGCATTCCTCAGTGCGTTCTCCCCCGAAGCCGTGCCGGCAGTGCCTACATGTACCAGGATGCATTGCACGTGAGCTACTGACACACAACCAAAACATAGTGAAGCAGAGTTGCGTTTATACTTACGCAGGTTATAAATTAAAAACATGAAGGCTCCGTAGTCTGAACCAAGACAGCAGCAACTCTTTATTATTTTCCACATATTCATCCTCAGCGTAGTACAGCTTCACTCCTTCCATTTTTACATTTCATAATAAAAGTGCAACTTAAATTCATAATAAAAGTGCAACTTAAATTCACTCAGCATTTCGCTGAAGGTCCTGACACACCAAGCCGACGGTCGACCGTCGGACAGTTTGGGGTCGTCGGTGAGCGTCTGTCGGCCGAGTTTTTGTTGTGTGTCCCGCATCATCGTCTCTAGTCCGCCCGAGTGAGAGTTTTTTTCGGCCGATTCAGTTTGTTGAATCGACAGCAGAGCCCGTCGGTGAGAAATCACTCTGATTGGCTGTTCAGCTTAAACGAATCAGCGCACATGAAGAGAAACGAAAGTGAGCAAAGCAAGCAAATCAGTGAAGTCAAGAGGACAAACACAGAACACTCTTCTCATGTTTCATCTTCATCTCATCTGATCGTTCCAACACACGGATATTTTCACAGCGACATGAACATCTGGAATGAAGCTCAGTTGTGAGTAAGAGTGGTGAGAAAACGATCGGCAGACACCGCTTTGTTTCATGTACGTATCATAACAACTACTTGTATATCCGCCGTCCTCGGTCTTCCAGTTTCCCTTTTAGAATGATGAATACAGACTACCGCCGCCTGCTGGTGTGGAGAGTTATTTCCTCTCACGCAGGAGCAGAACATACGTGATAGTTGGCCATTGCTTGTAGTCTTTGCGGTGTGTTCAAATGCAACTTTTTGGCCAAGACAAAGGCGACATGAGGCGACGCAACAGTCGGCCTTCATCGGTGCAAGATCTTCATAACAAAACAAAGCAGCTTAAACAGCGTTAGGTGACAAAATACTCTCTCAGTGGTCGTCTGCCCTCTCGGCTCTGCTGGTCTTAGTTGTATTTTCCAGTTTGTCTTCAGGATCCTGAAGAAGCTCTCCAGCACACCTCTGTTCAAGTGAGGAGTAAAATTTTCATGCATAGTAACACACACACAGCATCCAACTAGAGCTGCCCACGCTGACGTTCATCAGAGCAGAATGATTCTGATGATGTTTCTGTTGGAGCATCGGAGGGCATTTTGAGCGAAGCCTCCACCAGTCGGTGTTTGCCGTATACTCTGGCTCGAATAAATACCTCTGATTATTTGAGTCAGCCAAAAGATCTTAAAATGTACCCTCGTCCACAACATCCTCTGCACTCGTATTTTGGGATGCCATTTACGCTGTTGGAAATGTAGCTAGTTTGCAAAACAAGCAAAGAGAAGCAAGCTGTGGTTTTATTTTTTTTATTTCTTACTTTCACGCATTTTAACTTCTGACAGGTTTAACAAGTTTTTGAGCAGCATCAAGA
Source organism: Sebastes umbrosus (assembly GCF_015220745.1). Classification (NCBI taxonomy): domain Eukaryota; kingdom Metazoa; phylum Chordata; class Actinopteri; order Perciformes; family Sebastidae; genus Sebastes; species Sebastes umbrosus. Next base: position 42,967,070 of record NC_051269.1, on the reverse strand, counting down.
GCATGCACGACCCCAATACACATTTTAAAACAAAGTGTTTGAAAATCTCAAAATGCAAAAGCCTATTTTTGTCAATTAAGAATGCACTCGACAAGATGCAACGCATCATTTGACCTTTTTTGATTTTCATTTTCCGTCATTTGGAGGAATTTGAGGGTTGATGTTCGTGGTGTTCATCGGCCTGTGAAGACCAGTGTTGGGGAAAGTTACTTTCAAAATGTAATATATTACATATTACAGCTGCACCTGAACATTATTGTTTTAATTATTATTTTTTCGATATTTTAAATTCTATTAAACGATTTTACCGGCTGTAACTACAGTCTATAACATTAGTTCAAGCCATTCTCTCACTCATACATGACCGTTAAAGTAAACAAACGATATAAAACAGCCGAACAACAACTTTAGATGAAGCATGTTGTAACATTACGTTACCATGACAGCAGCGGTGCAGAAATATATCATGCTTTTTTAGTAAAAAAGACACGATACCTTCTTGCTGCTGCTGTGATGCTTTTGCCTTTGGAGTGTTCGTACTTACAGTTTTTCCAATTTGCAGATTTTACAGAGCACCACGTTGTTGGGTTCCTGTCTGAAACACTTCCACGCTTTAGAGAATCCCGGGTGACTTTTATTAGCTGCAGCTTGTTTCCTGGGGGGTTTGTGTTTTGACACGCTGACACACGTTCTGCAAATTGATTTATCTTTATGATCGATGGCGTCAATTACATCGTTGAATCGCCCCAGCCCTGTTACATACAAGTTGCTTTACAATATTACTGTCTGTGTGGAGTAATATGTTGATGAAGATGCTGATTACACCACTTAAGTTACTTTCACCACAATAACTGCAGCAGTACGACTGGCATTATAAAATGGAAGAGGAGGATAATGTTGTTTCATAGCAGCTTATTAAAGCACAGAAGTTAATTGCAGTTCATTACAAATCCAGTTGGGGGCGATGTTGTGGAGCCTAACAGCATATGGCGTTTTTCTCTGTTTCTACAATATGTAATTGCTGTTGTGTGATGGACTAGCATCGCTCATTTGTGTTTTATGATCTCTTTGGGCTGCTATCAACATTGTTTTTTCACCACGAGCACACACTTGCAGCCGTTGTGTTAACAGGAAATCAGATTACGGAGCAGGAGAAGTGTCAACATTTCCACGTATCTTCTACCACGTTACAGACAGTCTTTCTTCACTCTGACTGACCACATTATCAGGAACACGCAGAGTGTTGCAGCTTCTTCTATTACTTGTTTTCTGAACGATGACGTCATCTTCTTACGTGTCTGCAGTTCTTTCTTGCAGTAACAGACGGACACGTCTTTCCTGCTTCCATTTACCTTTCCTTTTTTGAAAGGTGGTAGAGTGAAGTGCAGGTGCAGTTCTCCGTCCGTAGTCTTTTCTTGGCCGTGTCGTCACGTTGTTTGTGTTTCAGGTGATGGAACAAAATGCTCCCGTTTCCTCTAGAAGACACAGATATTTCCCGACAGTTTTAACGTTTTAGTTTCTTTTGGTTCTGTTTGTTTACTGAAGCCACAGTGAGCCCAGATGACAGACACAGCCATCCTGTATCTCTGTGAGCTCTTCCTCATCTGTACTCGTGCGATCTGGTCTGTCGGGATTTAGCTGATTAAAATCTGTCATTATCTTCATCTCCAGGGCATTCAGGGAATATTCAGACCGCTTCACTTTGTTCACATTTTGTTATGTTTCAGTCTGAAGGCCTTTACACACCGCAAGTCCATTCACCATTTAACTACTATTTTCCAATTTTTTGCCGCCACGGCAGAACCTTACCAGCAGAAACACTTCAGCAATATCTGCTGCTGGCATACGACACGCAGCTCCGCTCGCTCACCGGAGGAGCTTTGGCTGTCAGCCTACAGTAGTGTTGATAGGCTATTACTCGTGATGTTCAGCCAATCAGATAGTACTGTGGGCGGGACATTGAGTGAGACTACAGCGTGGTGACTACAGACAGAGGCAGGCAGCTGCATTAGAGCCAAGGTGGTGAATTCTTTTGATTGTTTTATATGCAATCACATCAAAAAAAGGATTCTGCTGAATGCTGAATATGGCAGCCGATAATTGGTCGACCCCTACGCTCCAGTAACCCCGGCCAAACTACATACGCCAGATAGCATTCGCCACACATCAGTTAGTCCTAAAAGCTTTTTCTCTTGTAAAGTAAACTGAAATATGAACAATAAACATCAATCTAACATCTGTCTTGCTCGTCCAAACGTGTAAGATAAGCAGGCAGACGAGGTTGTGTTAAAATAAACAGTCTGATGTCACATTTCTCCTTATTCTACTTATATAATTATAGCAGCTCAACACTGCAGTACAAGACCAATGCTGTGTCTTTAATTCCATGTCTTCTACATGGATCATCACCTGGTGAGGATGTTAACCTTTAACCTGCTGTAGCCTCAGTCTTTTAGCACGCTGATGTGTGTTTAGCCATCAAATGCATATTCAAGATTTCTTTACAGTTTTCATTTTGATACGAGTGAAGTTATACACATTAAAAAATCAGCTGGAGATTCAACCAACTCATGAAGCTAACGTTAGCTTCATGAGCTAGCTAGTGACGGTTGTTCACTAGAAATGAGAAGAGCGTTTTTGTCGACCTCTGTCAACGACGCATTGTTTGGAAAACTACATTTACTTTCATCATTTAGATAAGATAGAAAAGTGATCAAACGGAAAGCTTGATGTAGCAACAGTAACGTAGGAGGGTGAGTTTGTGTGAATGGTCGAGTAATCGTAAATGAAAATGCGCTCTGATTTGATTTAAATAGTCTCCGTGTTGAAGTGACCATGCCCCCCCCCTTCTGTCTGTTTATAGGTGCGGGGCTGAGCGGCCGTCAGATGCATCGGACGCAGGGCGTGTTCAACCACACGGAGGACTACGTGCTGCTGCCAGACGAGCGGACCATCAGCCTCTGCTGCTGGGACTCTCGCACGGCCGAGAGGAAGAACCTGCTGTCTCTGGGACACAACAACATCGTCCGCTGCATCGTCCACTCGCCAACCAACCCCGGCTTCATGACCTGCAGCGACGACTTCAGGGCCCGCTTCTGGTACCGCCGCACCACCACGGACTGAGACTCACTTCATCTCCAACGTCTGAGAACCAAACAGGATGCTGGACTCTCTGTGACCTCAGTGAACTCATCACTTCCTTCTGATCTGTGGTGTCTTTCATTTTGATTTCATTTGAAACTGGACAGGACTTAAAGGGTAACTCAGGTATTTTTCAACCTGGGCCCTATTTTCCCATGTTTGTGTGTCTAATGGAGACAACACGTTGTGAAACTGGTCCAGTATTGAGGGAGAACGCTGCAGACGGCAGCCGCTAAACGGGCTGTGATGTAATCCCTCGGGGCAACTCCTCAGCACAAGTTCTTGTTTTTACCGTTGACAGGCTCAGATTGTTTTTATACATGTCTGACAACATTATGTAAAGAATCCTACAGAGAAATAAAACGCTTTTCTTTACGTTTCACTTTCTGTGACTTTGTTATTGTGTCATGTGACTTGTTGCTGTTTAAATACTTGTTTCTTGTTACATGCAGAACACAGAAGGACAACTTCAGCTGTGTTTATTTTAGCTCAGATGCTTTAGTTACGTCTTGTTGCTATGATACGGGATATCTGCATATAAGTAAAAATGTCAACACGAGGTAGAGTTCTCTCTCTGGATGAAGGGAAGCCTGAAACACAAAGGGAGAGAGGATGTGTATTAGCTTCTCCTCCGTTGTTGTTGTTCAGCCTTTGTACATGTAGGCTGTGATGGTTGGTCTTTGTAGTATTTGTCCCGCCTCTCCTCCACTGTGATTGGATGGCTGGGTAAAAAGTGACGGCATTTTTCAACCCTCGGCGACCAGAAAAAAAAACACCAAACGTGCAACACTCAGCGCAGAAAATACGCTCTCTGCCTCGTCACGCTGCTGGCGTTTGGAGCATAGCAGAAATATCTGGCGCTCCCACTGCAAAGAATTCAAAAAAGAAAAAACGTGACCATGGCGGTTGTGGCGGTTGTGGCGGTTGTGGCGGTTGTGGCGGTTGTTGCCATCTCCAGCGGTTGGCTCATTAATTAATCCGTTGATTATTATCTTGATCATTCGATAAATTGTTAGTTCTATAAAATGGTGAAAAATGTTTCCCAAAGCTCAAGATGACGTCCTCAGATGTCTCGTTTTGTCCACAACTCAAAGATGTTCAGTTTACTGTCACAGAGGAGGAAAGAAACCAGGAAATATTCACATTTAAGAATCTGCAATCAGAGAAATTTGTAATAAAAAATTGCTCAAGCCGATGAATCGATTAAAATAATAGATGACAACTAATTGATTAATTGTTGCAGCTTTAGTTGTCAGACACGGATAATAACAGTCTGAGCCTGTCAGCGGCGAAAACGAGCACTTTCAGTGGACGTACGTTGACGGTGAGGAGTTGCCCCGAGTGATGACATCACAGCCCGTTTAGCGGTTGCTGTCTGCAGCGTTCTCCCTCGATACTGGACCAGTTTCACAATGTGTTGTCCCCGTTAGACACTTAGACACAAAAGCAAGACAATAGGGTCCATGTTGAAGTCCCCATCTTTAGAGTAACGCCCGTCTTCTCTTTTTGATAACAACACTGAGTGACTGATACGCTGAACCTCTCCTCCTTTCACTGCTCTGAAACTTCAACTCTTCTCACGTCGTCATCGACAACCGAGTTGTTTTTGTTTTCTTTTCTGCTTCTCTATTTTGTCCTTTAGTTGTAATTTTTATTAAACATTTAAAAGGAACAGGCCTCTTCTGTGAATTATTAGGCGTGGAGAAGAAGTCCCCTTCAGAACTCATAACCACAGCGATGCTGATATCCTGTAGATATTTTAAGACCACAGTTGTTGCTGCAAAAAAGTGAGCAACCTGCAGGGAGCACAGATGGACACGATATACCACAACACACACACACACACACACACACACACACACACATGCACGCACAGTCTGTAGATACACATTGAACCTAGTGTGGTATCGGTTTCCATCCGGCTTAATTCATAAACTGAGAAGAATAGCAGAAGTTGAAATGTTGGATTATCTGTTGCCAAATCATTCTAATCATAAAATGCTTAGTGTTTAGTGAAGAGCTGTCAAAGTTAACGCAATAATAAGGCGTCAATGCAAATTTGTTTTAACGCCGCTAATTTCTTTAACACATTAATGCAACTTGCGATTTTTAGGTTGTAGTGGCTCAGAAGATCCTGGTATCATATGAAACTAGAAAATTATAAATAACGCTCCAAACTTCCTCTAAATTTTGGTTAGGAAAAACTGTCCATTTTCCAAGGGGTTCCTTGACCTCTGACCTCCAGATCAGTGAATGTAAATGGGTTCTATGGGTACCCACGAGTCTCCCCTTTACAGACATGCCCACTTCATGATCATCACATGCAGTTTGGGGCAAGTCATAGTCAAGTCAGCACACTGACACACTGACAGCTGTTGTTGCCTGTTGGGCTGCAGTTTGCCATGTTCTGATTGGAGCATATTGTTTTATGCTAAATGCAGTACCTGTGAGGGTTTCTGGATCAATATCTGTTATTGATTTGTGTTGTTCAAATTGATTTACAATAATAAATATATACATACATTTGCATAAAGCAGCATATTAGTCCACTCCCATGTTGATAAGAGGATTAAATACTGGACTGATTTCCCTGTAAAGGGACTGTTTGTAACTTCTTACACGTATAAATCGGGTCGGTGTCCCATGCGTGCTCGCATGTGGCTACACTGTTCAGACTCAGACTCCAACACAAACTACTAGTGAAGCCCATCTGTTAAACAGTGTTGGCCGCGGTCGGAGGAGATCGTAGCTTTGGTCAGTATCAGCACTGATTCATGGAGAGACCTTCGTCTGGTCAGCTAACATTCATGATGATCTCATGGGAAGGCTTATAAATAGCACTTGATACGCATTTTAAGCTTGTTGCAAGTCATTTCACACTACAGGGTTAAAGCTGAAGTAACTTTGAGCAAATATGATGGAAGAAATCCTTGTTATAGTGCTGTCAATCAGTTATAATATTTAATCGTGATTAATTACACATTACATCTGTTCTAAATTAACCTTAAGGGGAGATTTGTCAAGTATTTAAAGGGACTGTTAGTAACTCGTTCCACGTATAAATCCTTGCTGGTCGGTGTCTCATGGTCTCTCGTGTGTCTCCGCTGTTCAGACTCAGACTCCAACACAAACTCCAGTGAAGCACCAAAACCTCTTGGTTGTATCTAGTGAAGCTGTTAAACAGTGTTGGCCGCGGTCGGAGGACGCGGGGGAGACCGTAGCTTTGGTCTCCAGGACCGGAGTCTCTGCTCCTCTGCTCCTCTGCTCCTCTGCCTGCCTTCACTCACACACCACGCTCCTTCTCTCTCTCTCTCTCCACCTCTCACGTGCATGCTGCTCACTCCACACTGCAGAAGAGTTAGTTTAGCTCTGAGAATATCTAGTGAATGATCAGTGGACGTTTGTGCAGAAATAACTGCTGCAGCTCCTCCAGACCAACAGAGGTTTCCCGTGTCTTGTGAAGTGACGGGGCTCCGCAGAGAGAAACGTTATCGTCTCCGACTGGATGGCGGTGTCTCCCTGCGGCTGTGGTTGGAGACGATAACGTTTCTTTTCCACGAGGATCAGCATTGATTCATGGAGAGACCTTGGTCTGGTCAGCTAACATTACTGCCAAGCAGCTGAAATATAGAGTGATATTGTGCTTTTAGCTGACGTGTGTCTCCTCACTGTGTTGAGCGATGCTCCTTCATGTCTATGTAGAGCGAGCACAAGCGCCAGCAACAGGACGCTGACTTTAGTTGACTTAACGGACACAGGTGTCGCTGTTAACAAGACATTTCTGATTCTTACATAGAGTCCCTTTAACTATGGACAATCATGCGATTAATCGTGATTAAATATTTGAGTCGATTGACAGCTCTAGTTTATTGACATCCTCAAAAAAAAAATCTGATAAACGTAAATAAAACAAACAGGAAGAAGCTCCTGACTTCCTGCTTTCCCTCCGGCCTGCACCCTCCGATTGGAAGGTCACGCTGCCCCCATCACTCCTCTGCATTCCCCAAATCCTCCCCAACCCCCCCACCAGACTCTCCCAGACGCTGTTGTCTCTGTTGTCCAGACAACAACGAAGTAAAGCTGCAAGAATTTCTGCTTCAAACAAACTAAACTCCCCCCCCCCCACCACCTCCACAACCCCCCCCTTATAAATCCGTCACACGTACGGAGGAATGTGTCCGACTTATACGAAAAGAGGAAGCAAAATAAAACCCCTCCAGTTAGTTGGAAAAGTAAACTAGTGACAACTTGAGAGATGTACTTCTGCTTTATCAGGAAGATGGAAGAAAGAGAGCATGAAGGAGGAGGAGTGGTGGGGTGGGGCAGCTGCAGAGAAGAGACGGGGGACCAATGGGGCTGCAGGAAAGCACCCCCGTCAATGACATGGCGCTCAGTGACCCCGCCCCCCCCGGGTGTAAAACAGTGTGTCTGTCAGTGACAGCTCAGACAATATGCTGGTGAGACACAGACAAGGAGTAAGTCCACACACACTCATGGAGACGGTTCATTGAGACAGACGGTTCATTGAGACAGACCCTCCGTGGACGGATTGATTCTCTGTGTGGACACGACCGCCTGTAAACATGGTGAGTGTCCTGCAGCTGACAAACACTACTTTCTGAATGATTTCTCGTCTCAGTTTTGTCTCTTGTATTGTGCACCGTTCTCTCGTCCAGAGGAATGTCCCTGCAGACCACCTGCTTGGATTTCACTTTAATTTGCGGTGTCAGCTATACGGCCTATTTCTACTCACACAGCCTCTCTGACCTGCTCTACTGTAGTCGGCTGTAACCTGACACACAGCTGAGAGGGAAACTTTACGAGCCTCATTAACACACCAGTCTTTAGAAGGACAGATCATCAGCTCAGGCTGCTCACTAACACATCATTGGAGGACGTTCGGCAGATGTTTGATTTCTTAAATGTTGCACATGGATGGGTTCATCTGATCAAACTGTTTCTGACCTCTAAACCTCGTTCACACTTGTTGCTGTGTGAACCTTTTTGTTTGAATGAACCTTTAGCGGTTGCTTGAGTTCCCTGTTCTCGCCTGTTGAAACTTCACGTTCTCAGTCCAGCTTGACGTCTCTTTAACCCTCAGCTGCTGTCACTCACTGGCCCGGATGAGCTGCTGTCACTCACTGGCCCGGATGAGCTGCTGTCACTCACTGGCCCGGATGAGCTGCTGTCACTCACTGGCCCAGATGTTCTGATGAAATATGGAGTTGAATTTTAAGTTTGATTATTTCTCGTTGGTGAACTTGTTTTCATGAAACTGTTTGCAGCTTCACCAAGACATGATCAGTGTGTGTTTGTGTGTGTTTGCAGCATTTTGTCTCTAGGAGTGGGTGTTTGTTGAAGGACAAACCCCCCCCCAGAGTAACTAGATGGACTGCCAGGTAGCCGCCAGCAGATTATATTTAGTACAAGAAAATCAGAAAATGTTCTTCTGCAGTTTATCAACCAATTTATGTGATTGGTTGATTTAAAGAACAGACAAACTGCAGACCAGCACGGTCATTATTCCACCCGGTATCACGCCAAAGCATGTAATAGACCCGCCTGTCCACCAGAGGACAGTCAGTGTCACGTTTTGCCCGTAGACTGTATGTAAGAAGCGGACGTAGTCCCCTTGACGTCACCATAGGTATGTTCACTACAGTTTTGAAGCCTCGAGTTCGGCATTTTTGGTGTTGCCATCTTGTTTTTTTGCAACCAGAAGTGACACGAGAGGGTGGAGCTAAGTACAACCGAGGCTAACCATGATGTTTTTCCTAAACCCAATTTATGCCAGGATCAGACTACAGGATGTGTTTGACGGTTCCGATGGTCACTATGTCAGATCAGACGATTGAGAGTCGGAAATTCTTGTCGTGACTCGGCCGCGTCACATGACGGACTACACGTCGGTCCCCTGTTCCGACAACACACACTCTCCCGGCACCGCCGTCTTAATATATACGGGCTTACCGGGGCTCAAGCACCCCCCCCCGAGCCCGACCATGTAAAGGGGCCCGACCATGTAAAGGGGCCCACGAGGCTCCGGGGGAAAACAATACAAATATAATTCACAGGGAGAAGAGAAAGCGGGGCGCTCAACGGGATGCTCCATAAACAAAGATGCAACGGCAGTGATATTTTTACTCTTAACACGACCTAGATTGAATATCCTACAGCCATGTCCGACGTGTTTCCGTGACGGAACACGTCGTGGAAAGCAAAAAAAAAAATCAAACATGCCAGACTTTCTGTCGGACGTCGTGAGGTGTCCCAGACGCGGCGTCGGTTGTTGTGTACTACGACACACTACACGAGATAAAACAATCGACTGTCGCACACGACACTCATTTATCGTTCCCGATCTGAGTTGACAGCCTACGGTGGCCGTGTCGGGCTGTAATCGGGCTGTAATCATGTAGTCTGAACCAGGCATAAGTGGTTTTGTTGGCCCCTGCTGGTGCTGAACCTTCATACATGCATGTAATATTCACGCCTCAGCGAGGCAAAACGTGACCCTGACACGCTATCCTCTGGTGGACAGGCAGGTCTATTACACACTTTGGCGTGATACCGGGTTGAATAATGTTTACTCAATGTTTACTGAGGGAATAAATCAAGTGAGAAGTAGACTCATGTTCTCAGAGACTTCTATAGAACCAGAGGAGTCGCCCCCTGCTGGCTGGTAGACCGGATGCAGGTTTAAGACTCTTCAGCGTTGGCTTTACTTTTCAGACCCGCAGGTTGGCGCCTGGTTTTGTCCCGCCGAAGCGTGAATATTAAACATGTGTATGAAGGTGCAGTACCAGCAGGGGGCAACAAAACCACTCACTTAGGTTTAAGAGAAACGTCACGGTTAGCCGTAAACTAAGTACAATCCGTACGGAAACACGTAACTTAATCACGGACAACACGTCACAATCGCCATTAATGTAACTTACAAAACAAAATAAAACACGGGTCTCCTGGTTGGAAGTCCTGTGTTTGTTGGACCTGGCCACCTCCCCTCCCACCTGTCATCAACTTGAGTCTTTCTCACTTTTTATTCTACGTCACCAGCTCTGAGCGTAGCAGATTAACACGGATGCATTTACATCACAGTCAGTCCAGACTACGTGGCGTACAGAAAGCCAGAATGGCGTTCTTATTGCAAGCTTTTGCCTTACGCCTTTTCGTGTGACTGGGCTGCATTATTTATAATAATAATAATTGTATTTATACAGCACAAAAGCAAAAAGTGCTTTCCATAGACGGCATTAAACAATAAATTAAAAAAAACTTAAGAACAGCACGAAAGAAATTTACAAATAAATCCTCCAAAAGGTGGAACAAGTCAAAATATTAAAATAAACTTTAAATCTCATTATTTGTGGGTGGAAAAATGTTAAAAAGCCTCGACATGATTGATGTAATAAAGCGTAATCTTCCCAGGTCCTATCTGCAGCTCACAGTAGAGCGAGAGGATATGCATCATCCTGACGTTATTCCATGCAAAGCAACTCTGCAGCTGAGCTCATCTTATTCATCGCTTCTTTAAAAACACACAGACTGGTTTGGTGGGTGACTAACGGTCGCTTTAAGCAACCTCATTTCCGTTCTATAAGGTTGTTTTGTATTGGAATTTATTCCTTTTTTTAGTTCATTGACAGCTATTTCTGGGCCGCCTCGTGTGCTGCTGTCTGTTTTAATCATCTGAGAGCAGCAGTCAGTAGACAGTCATGAGGGTTTATAACACAGCGGGAGGCTGGCATGGAGAAGTGGCAGCATCCTCACAACATCCCACTCCGGGAAGTTCAAATAAGTTTAATTCTCCATCTGTCCTGTGTGTTCTCCAGACAGCTGTCCATGTGTTTAACTGCTGAGGATTATTCATCGACCTCATCGTTCATCATGTAAGGATATATGCCAGTTGAGCTATATAGGCTCCTGAGTATGAAAACACAATTAACTGAGTCAATGGCAGGCGTCAACCTTTTGACGCCTGCTGTCAACGGCACAATTAGCCTCTTTTTATTCTACGTCTCTAGCTCTGAGCGTAGCATATTTACACGGATGCGTTTACACTGCAGTCACTATAGACCACATGGCGTACAAATGGCATGCCTAAAGCAAGAACAGCGTTCTTATTGTACTTTTTTCTCTTGCGTATTGTCAATCATACACCTTCTCATGCGACCGGCCTTCATTATGTGCCATCGCTTGTTATCACTGCCTCTGCTGTCGCTTTGCTACGACTTTGCAGGGATAAAACATCGCTCCATAGCACCAATCATGGTCAGATGTCCTGCAAATCTGACTGTGTTATAAACACATACATTAACATAAAGGTTAAAGCAGTGTATCGCCAAATTGCCCCTATTTGTTTAACGTTATTAAAATGTTGTCTCATCTTTATATGTTTAATGTAGCAGCATTAAATTCCCAATAGGTAAAGATCCTGTTAGTGTCTGTGCAGGGAGAAAGACTGGTCTGACCATAAGTCAACAACCTCAACACGCTCCTTAACGCTGTAAATGTAGCAGCTACAAGTAAAGCAGCACAGTGACCACACAGCGAATATATACCACTGTGACAGAAAGCAGAAGACGAGACTGAGGAAGTGTGAGTATAAATAAAAGCAGAGTGTGAGCGGTGAGATAAGTTCCTGCCGTGGAGCAGCGAGCCGGCTGTTATCTGCTGCTTCTCACCCTGTCGGTTACAGTCCCACCTCTGGGAAACACATCTCACAGTATTACTTCTAATTCTGTTTAACATCTTGTTTTAACTCCAACCTGAAGTCCAACACTGAAATAAAGCTGAATCAGCTGAATGTGTTGGCCGTCTTTCATACTTCTCTAAAAACCTTCAGGCAGCTGCAGCGCTGCTCTGATCTCCGTCACTGCTCGTTGAACGTGGTCCATTTAGTTCCACTCATGATCTAGTAGTGAACTCTGCAGCCTTAACTGTGGTTCAGCTGTGTAATATACTGTGTTTAATACGGTAACTTACTAGTTTACAAAATTTAATTCAACAAACAGTAACAAAATAATCTAAGATCAAAGGTCCACTTACTAGATTTTGGAGCTTTCAACCACACGTCACAGTCTTCCTTTGTTCATATGTTAAAGCCATAGACTATATAAGAAGTGGACGTAGTCACCGTGACGTCACCGTTTGTGGACCGCTGTTTTCAAGCCTCCAGTTCGGCATTTTGGCCGTCGCCATCTTGGTGTTTGGTTTCGGCCATCACCATCTTGGTTTTTGGTTTTTGGTCATCGCCATTTTGGTTTTTGGCCTTCGCCATTTTGGTTTATGGTCGTCGCCATCTTGGTTTTGTGCAACCAGAAGTGACACCAGAGGGTGGAGCTATGTACAACCGAACGCTGTATAAGACATTTTTAGGAGACCAAAACGTTATAGTTAAATTAGCTTAGATGCTATTTGCTTGGCAGCGCAGTTACAGCTGAACTTCACCCTTTGTGGATGCTTTGAGAATTACACGGCTTCTTTTTGTCTTATTTGTGCCGAATTAGCCGCCACAAAAGCTGCGTTATCACTTTAAGAATTCGCCCGAGTATTGAGTGTTTTTACTATAAATCAAACAGACGTATTTATTTTAACATTAACAGTCCAAAGAACTGATGGAAGTACATCAACATTACATCAGTTCACCATCTTTAATAGGCTTTTTTGTTTAGTTTTGAAACATATCAAGTCCAGTCTTTGTTTGGTTAGTCTTCTATAGTAATAAGAAGATTAGCTGTCTACGTGGAATGTCCACTAAACGGTCGTAGGAAGGTTTCATCACTCGTGTGCGTTTGTTTATGAGATTTTGACATAGTTCTCACCAGTTCCCATACAGGAAATACCAGGGCAGCTGCAGCGAGTCGGTGTCACTGCCACGGAGCCGGAGTTAGTCTCCGCAGCCTCCTCCTGGATCTGTTTGGGTTGGAGAGAACGTTGGCAGAGGTGATTTTTCCATGGAGCACATCTGAGGATCATATGAGATGATAAAATTGATCGACCAGGAATGAATTCCAAACATGTCAGAGAATAATTTACCAAATCTGTCTCCCGGTGTTTTTCCTTCTGTTTATCCCAGTCCCCCCTGCCGCCCCCGTCTCTGTATCTAAGATACTGTGGGAACGTCTAATATGTCATATTTACAGGCTGACTTCCTGTCCACATTCAAGAAAAGAGATTATCTCAACTATGTGCTCTGCTAACTCTAACACCGCTCCGTCTGGGAACATTCTTCTGAGTTTTACTGAAGTTTTAATCGTGTGTGACAGATTGGTTCACCGCCACCGTGGGTGTTTTGCGCCGGGCCCGGCATGTGTCTGGATGTATAATGGATGAGGCGCTGACCTGACCCCCGGGGTCGTGCCCGGGCTGTCAAGGGCCAAAAGGTCAGAGGGAACCAAGGGGCGTCGTTCAAACACTGGGAGCCACTTCCTGGACTGGTTCCTGTTCCAGTGGCTCTCTGGGACTGGATGATGTTATTATGTTGATGAAGTAGTGCGTCTCTTCAGGTGCTCTCTGATTTTATGGGAAAAAGTTTACAATTACCAAACAGCTCTTTCAAAAAATGGGGATTTCCATTCTTTAGAATTTACAAAATATCTGATTAATGCACGTCAATGGCTGCAGAATAATCAGATGAATTATACAGTTTCAGTGAGTCACTTAAAAACTATTTTGATAATCGATCACTTATTTCTTTTACAAATGAAAAAACATAACTTTGCTCACTTTAATGCTCTCGACAGTTTGATGCTACAGCCTGACCTGGTCCGACCAGCAGCCATGTTAGCTGGTGTTAGACATCTTTAGGTAAATACTACTGAATAACTGAGTCAGTTCATGGGCGGATTATTAGACATTAAGGGTTCCTGGGCACAGACATGCAAAGGGCTCCACAACCTCTCCTACAGAGGAGTAAGACACACAGACTTTATAGTTCAGCCTCTTTTTGTTGTTGTTTTGAGTTTCTTTGAGGTTGTTTTACATCTGTTTGTAGTCATTTTGTGTCTCTTTGAGGTTGTTTTGAGTCTCTTTGAGGTTGTTTTACATCTGTTTGTAGTCATTTTGTGTCTCTTTGAGGTTGTTTTGAGTCTCTTTGAGGTTGTTTTACGTCTGTTTGTAGTCATTTTGTGTCTCTTTGAGGTTGTTTTGAGTCTCTTTGAGGTTGTTTTACGTCTGTTTGTAGTCATTTTGTGTCTCTTTGAGGTTGTTTTGAGTCTCTTTGTGGTCTGTTTGAGTCCCTTCCTGGTTGGTTTGTGTCTCTTTGAGTGACATTTTGTAGGTGAAGGCCAGCGGGGGGGCCTGACACGTTGGGCCCGTTCAGTTCAATAATCTCTCCATGAGTCAGTTTACTGACTTTATGAGTCAGTTCTCTGACTTCATGACTCACCTCCTCCTGCTTGTGCTACTGTTACAGAACCATTTAGTATTTAGCATTTAGCATTATCTCATCATGTGCTCTTGTGGACACAGTGGAGTTACGTAGTCCGGCTTTATCAAGCAAACACTTTTCAGCTTCTCAGATGTGCACTTTCTCTGTTTTATATCATGTGAATTGAATGTCTTTGGGTTTTGGTGTGTTGGTTGGACAAATAAGTGATTTGAAGACGTCACCTTGGAGGTCCGGAGAGTGTTGATGGACATGTTTCACTGTTTCACTGTTTTCTTTTTGTTTTTTATACTAACCAATGAATCAATCAGTTGCAGTCCTACTTGAGTGTTTGGTGTCAGTTTGACATCATGTGACTGCGAGTTAAAAATACATCGTCATGAAAACAATAATCCAGCGTCGTATTGAAGTAGCTTCATTTGGCCCGAGGCAACTTATTGCCTGAACAGAAGCTTTTGAAAGCATTTCTTGCGTTGCGTCCGGCGAGCCGACGTTAATCTGTGAACAGGATGGAGAGAGAGAGAGAGAGAGAGAGAGAGAGAGAGAGAGAGAAAGAGAGAGAGAGAGAGAGAGAGAGAGAGGGAGAGAGACGGGAGAGGCAGAGACAGCTGTTCTGTTAAAGTGCTGAAGGCCAGCTGTCAGAAGGCTGATCTGCACAAGCAGGCGTGTGTCAGGAATCCAACAGAGTCACAGCTGAACCTGACTTTGTTACTGTACTCAGTTGGTCGACATGCAGACCAGGACCAGTAAACACGACCAATGGCCTCAATTCACTGGGTATATATATCAGATCTGGGTAAAGCGTCACCAATAATCAGGTCACATGTGGTTTAAATGTCATTTGTGGCTGCTGAAACTCTGCAGGCTTTTCTTAACACACACACACACACACACACACACACACACACACACAAATATCTTATTCTCATGACCTGGATGGATGAAACACAGTGTGAGTGTAACGCAGGCGGAGCTCGTAGTGATGATCATGAAACCGATCAGATGTCATCGAGAGTACGCTGATGATTCCAGGAGAAAGTACAACAACGTAAATCTTGGCGGTGCGCTCGCTGGCTGTCATTTGACCCGATGTATTTCACTTGCATGTCTGTAGCATGACCCCGAGGATTAGGCAGAGGGTTGGTGTGTGTGTGTGTGTGTGTGTGTGTGTCAGTGTGCTCCACAGGCCTGCATCCCAACAGGTGCTGAGCGTGTTGGACTCTGATGGTGAATGAGCTCTTTGTTGTCGATGATTCACCCTCAGAGAGCACACACACACACACACACACACACACACACACACACACACACACACTCATCAGCTGAGGGGGGTGTGTTTGTTTTGTTGAGGGTCTGTCTGTATTATTCCTGTAGTGTCGTGTCCATCTCTTTATACATGCCAGTGAGGGAATGTAACCGACTACTTTTACTCAGGAACTTTTTTTACTTTTTTACTTTTACATTTAAAGGGACTGTTTGTAAGAATCCTAAATGTCTTGTTAACAGCTTCACCTGTGTCCGTTAAGTCAACTAAAGTCAGCGTCCTGTTGCTGGCGCTTGTGCTCGCTCTACATAGACATGAAGGAGCATCGCTCAACACAGTGAGGAGACACACGTCAGCTAAAAGCACAATATCACTCTATATTTCAGCTGCTTGGCAGTAATGTTAGCTGACCAGACCAAGGTCTCTCCATGAATCAATGCTGATCCTAGTGTTGGCTTTTCCTGCCTCAGCCTCCCGACCGCGGCCGGAGGGAACGGGGGAGACGCCGGAGTTTGGTCGGAGACGATAACGTTTCTCTCTGCGGAGCCCCGTCACTTCACAAGACACGGGAAACCTCTGTTGGTCTGGAGGAGCTGCAGCAGTTATTTCTGCACAAACGTCCACTGAACATTCACTAGATATTCTCAGAGCTAAACTAACTCTTCTGCAGTGTGGAGTGAGCAGCATGCACGTGAGAGGTGGAGCGAGAGAGAAGGAGCGTGGTGTGTGAGTGAAGGCAGGCAGAGGAGCAGAGGAGCAGAGGAGCAGAGACTCCGGTCCTGGAGACCAAAGCTCCGGTCTCCCCCGCGTCCTCCGACCGCGGCCAACACTGTTTAACAGACGGGCTTCACTAGATACAACCAAGAGGTTTTGGTGCTTCACTGGAGTTTGTGTTGGAGTCTGAGTCTGAACAGCGGAGACACACGAGAGACCATGAGACACCGACCAGCAAGGATTTATACCTGGAAGAAGTTACAAACAGTCCCTTTAAAGAGAGGCGAAGTCCTGCCCCATCCGGTGTCCCCAATGGGACCTTATTTTGGAAAAGATATATGTACGGTAGTCTATGGCGAGAGACAAATAATTTTTCATCTTGGTTCTTTGCAACCAGCAGTGACTCGTGAGGGTGGAGCTAAATACAACCGAACACTGAATAAGACATTTTTAGGCGACCAAACATGTTCTAATTAACTTTGATGAAGTGAAAACACACTGTGAAAGGGTTAAAGTTGTAATAAATCAAGAGGGAAGTAGGCTCATTTTCTCAGAGACTTCTATACAACCAGATGAGTCGCTCTGTGTTGTGCATCACATCTCAGCTGACTGTAACGTTGCTCATCTGTTAGTGTCACATTTCGCGTGAGAACTGAAAAGGTGATGAGATAAGTATGCTCATCTGTGTTTCTGTGGTTTTGAGACACATTTCCAAAGAAGTAGAAGGAAATTAGCTCATTGTCAGTCAGTGTATTTTTGGAGTGATGACAGAGGATGCTCGCCAGCCTGCAAGAGGAAGAAGAAACATCATTTAGCTCGACGCAGAAAGTAGGAAGTGAAAACAGAGAGAGAGAGAGAGAGAGAGAGAGAGAGATGTCAAATTCAGAACAAAAAGAGATCTACTGTTTTCACAATCACTTTAACGATGAAGGAAAGAGTGACTTTACGACAACGATTTCTGTTAATCGTGATTTAGAAAATTACTTTGTGCAATTTTTCTTCGTGAATGTGACGACGACTCAACTTGCAGCAACATTTTGCAAAAGTGGAAATGTTGTCATCAGCCTACAGCAGCAAAAGAAATGCACCGTTTCAAGTAAATACTTCCATCTAAATGTGGATCTTTATGTTCAAAATACAATCTATGAAACTGAGCAGAGACCTGCTGCACATGGAGGTCTTTGTTCTTTCGTTTAAAGGGAGACACTCCAGGCAAAAACATAGTTTTTCATTCACTGGTCAATTTAGAGATATTGAGCTATTTGGCTTCCATAACACGTCTTCTCTCAGACTAGTGGGAAAAAAACATCCTAAACACACATTCAGCTGTTTATTTTACTACTTTGTTTATTTGCGTCTGTAGATTTCTGCTAAATTCACCAACAGTTACCATTAGATAACGCCTCCTAATCTTTATTTCCTGTGTTCTTTTATTGTAGAACAAACTGGCAAAGGCTCTGTACGACAACACCGCCGAGTGTGCAGACGAGCTGGCTTTCAGAAGAGGGGACATTGTCATGGTGATGGACCAGAACGTGGCGGGCACCAGCGGATGGTGGATGTGTTCTCTGTACGGACGCCACGGTCTGGCCCCCGCCAACCGACTGCAGCTTCTACCGCAAACCTGTGGAACCGCCGCGGGCACGTTAGGCCGCGACATCAACAAACACAAAGTGACCGAAGCTGAAACCGATGCTCAGAATATCTACCAGATCCCCAGCGTCCCCCGACCCTCCAGCAGCCCGGCATACGAACGCATGGACGTCATCTACAAGATCCCGTCCACTCCGACGTCGGCTTCAAAAATCTCTCCAGCACTTAGGCTCAGCACAGAGAACCCGGAGGGAAACAAGGTACACATTGTTTTATCTACAAGTCTCATCTTCAGCCTCTTATCCGGGGTCGGGTCGCGGGGGCAACAGCTCCAGCAGGGGACCCCAAGCTTCCCTTTCCCGGGCCACATTAACCAGCTCTGACTGGGGGATCCCGAGGCGTTCCCAGGCCAGGGTGGAGATATAATCTCTCCACCTAGTCCTGGGTCTTCCCTGTGGCCTCCTCCCAGCTGGTCGTGCCTGGAACACCTCCCTAGGGAGGCGTCCAGGGGGCATCCGTACTAGATGCCCGAACCACCTCCGCTGGCTCCTTTCAACGCAAAGGAGCCAGCGGCTCTACTCCGAGTCCCTCACGGATGACTGAGCTTTTCACCCTATCTCTAAGGGAAACGCCAGCCACCCTCCTGAGGAAACACATTTCAGCCGCTTGTACCCGCGATCTAGTTCTTTGGGTCCTGACCCAGCCCTCATGACCAGAGGTGAGAGTAGGAACGAATACTGACCGGTAGATCGAGAGCTTTGCCTTCCAGCTCAGCTCTCTTAAAGCCAATGCAATACCGCCCCCCCGCCCCCCGGTCCATCGTCCCCTCACTCGTGAACAAAGACCCCGAGGTACTTGAACTCCTTTTTTTCTACAAGTATTGAATAAAAAGCTAAATGTAGATGTTAGTCTGTCTGTTTGTCTGGGGTCAAAGTTTCCCTGGGAAGTGTTCATGATTAGAGGCTGCTGCAGAAATGCAACGCTGTGAACCCCCTGCTGGCAAAAGAGCTTACAGATGGGGACCGGGGGCCTCTCCGTGGGACAGGCATGCAGCAGCGGGGTCTTTATGGGCCTATAAAAGACCAACAGACACAGACTTCAGACACTTTTAACTGCAAACAGCAGCTCTTGCCGCCAGGGACCCCAGAAAGACAGAAGTGTCTGTACGGGTGCAGAAAGGTGGGGAGAAATAAACCCACATGTTCACCATTTCCTCTCCTGCTCCGGGGGGGGAGTCCTGTTCCCCTTCTGCAGTAGCCACCTAATATCCAATGAGCAGCATGGTTTCTGTTATAGAGCTGCGTTAATTGGCATGCATGACGGGGTTCTCCGGCCCTCTCGAGGGGCTTCAGAGCAAACACTGTCCCCATTAATGTGTGTGTGATGCAGAGGTCAGCGAGGTAGACGCAGCTCTGATCAAAGTGTTACAGCCTGTCTGTCTCGTCTGCAGCCTCCGTTCTGCAGCATGGGGTCCAGTCCGCCGGGGGAGGTTTACGACGTCCCGAACCAAACGAGACCAGCTCCTCTCGTCAAAGTGAGCTCCTGATAATAAACACAACAACATGCATCAGACGTAGCCGGAGACATCCGACCGCCTCACTGTTGTTGTGATGTTCTCGTTGCAGGCATCAACGACTCCGAGACACACGCCACGAAAACACTCACTGATTCCAGTAACGACGCTGGAAAAGAGATTTGACTCGCCGGAGAGTTTGAGGTGCAGCAGTCCAGGAGACTCTTATGTAAGTTTCAGACATTGAGAGGGATTAATGAGAACCACTTAGACCTGTTTTGGTCTTTTTTTAGTTTGGTGCACAGGGTCTTTAGGGGGGATCCATTTAGGGGGGACACATCCTGAGGGTGCAAAGACTTTTGTCTTTGCCTTGTTTTTATTCTCCTCAGCTTTTAATTGTATTCAACCACATATTTTAGCAGAAAGGCTGAAGAGCATCCACAATATTGATCCTGTCCTCATATCCTGGCTGATGGACCTTTTCTCTGAGAGGTCGCAACGTGTGAGAGTTAACTATGTTTTATCCAATGTTCTTTTTTCCTCCACTGGATCGCCGCAGGGCTTTATTTGTTTTATATACAAATGAGTGCCAAACTCAACACTCGAGGCGACATGTCCTTAAGTTCGCTGATGATTCGGTGATCGTGTCTCTCCTCAGTAATGACGACCCTGATCACGGCCCGGTAGTGTCAGAATTCAATGACTGGTGTAGGACGTCTTTTTTAAATAGAAATGTGTCCAGAACAAAAGAGATGATAGTAGATTTCAGGCATTGAGGGATTTGTAGGTGAGGAGGAGGATTTTGTAGGTGATGCGGGACTTGACCGGGAGCCAATGGAGGTGGATGAGGGTGGGGGTGATGTGCTGCCAGGGCTTGGTGCGGGTGAGAACCCTAGCAGCTGTGTTCTGAACATACTAGAGCTGGTCCAAGGCTTTGCTGGGAACCCCGGACAGAACTCCATTACAGTAGTCCAGACGCGAGGTGACGAAGGCGTGGATGAGGGTTTCTGCCACGGAGTCAGAGAGTGATTGCCGGAGTCGAGAGATGTTTCTGAGGTGGAAGAAAGCGGATTTGGTGATGGATTTGATGTGAGACTGGAATGAGAGAGTTGGGTCCAGGATGACACCCAGGTTGCGGACTTCCGAGGTCTGGGAGAAAGAGCAGCCGTCGACGTCCAGATGTAGATCTCCAACCTTCCAGAGCAGGGCCTTGGGAGCCACGACCATGAGCTCTGTTTTGTTGCTGTTGAGTTTTAGGAAGTTAGATGACATCCAGATTTTGATTTCATGCAGGCAGTTTACAAGTGACTGTGGCTGGGTGGATGGTTTGGTGCTAAGATACAGTTGTGTGTCGTCAGCATATGAGTGAAAGCTGAGACCGTGGTGAGACCTTCTCTTTTATCAGCTGGTATGGGTTGCTTTCCCTCAAAAACAGGAATAGGTTGCAGGGTATGGTCAAAGTGTTGCAGGCACCCCCCTCAATGACTTGACTTCTCTGATCCAGAGCAGGACCTTGAAGAAGGCTCAGTTGGTCCTAGCTGATCCTAGCCGTCCTCTGTCCGATGAGTTCAGGTTGCTCCCGTCAGGCCGCAGATACAGTTTGCCTACATCTAGGACCGATAGGCTCAGAAATTCTTTTGTTCCTACTGCCATTGGTTTCCTTAACAATGCCTTGTAATGTGTTGTGTTGTAAGCTTTTGTATTTATTGCCTTTAATAGACTATTTATTGTGTTTATATTGTTGTGTGATGGCTTTGTGGTACTGCTGACTGGACAACAAATGGCCCGGGGGGATAATAAAGTTTTCCTTGACCTTGACCTTTGTTCTTGTGTACAGGTGTATGCGGTTCCACCACCTTTGCCTCAGGACCCAAACTACGACATCCCCGTTCCCTCGGCCACAGAGGCCCAACAGACAGTGACGGGTGGATACTGCACCCTGCCCAGCCCCCGCAAGCCTGAGTGGATTTATGATGTGCCGGTAGGTCCTGAGAAACTAAGTCCACCCCCGGGCTCCTACGACACCGTGCCCTCCAACGCCGCTTGCCATCAGCTCTATGACACTCTCCCAGCGCGTGCTTGGCCCGTTCAAAGAGGAAGTCCGACTTCCTCGCTTTACGATATACCAAAACCCAATTCACTCGACATGCCGAGTCCACCCAAAGTGCTGCCGAGGCTCCCGATTTACGACAAGCCCCCGACCCAGAGGCTTACAGAAGAGTTGGTGTACGCGGTTCCACCCCAGGAGGAACCCGTCACTCGGGTCCTCGGCGACCCCTCCAGTGATCACATACCGCTAGAGTGCAGGGGCGACTCCAGCAACGCTCATGAACTCCGCAGAGTGCGTCTGCAGCGAATGAGGAACTTCCTGGCCTGCACGTCTTTCCGTGACCTCCCTGAGAGCGTGGAGTTGCCGGTGCAGGAGGACGACGGGCGAGGCCGAACCCTCCGTCTCTCTGCGGCGGACAGTCAGAGAATCAGCACGGCGTCCAGCTCTTCCACCAGCTCCTGTGACTCTCTGGCTCTGAGCTCGTCCTCTCCAGAGCCCCTGAGGGAAGTGACGCTCGGCCAGGACGAGGCCTGCCGCAGACTCCTGGACCTGCAGGAGTCCGTCTGCAGGGCCGTCCCCCGTCTCATGGACTTCGTCAGCAGCCACTGGAGGAGCAGAGAGCATCTGGAGAAACACCTGAAGGAGGTCAAAGAAGCGGCGGAGGGTATCGCGTGCTCTCTGACGTGCTTCCTGAACTTTGCCCTGGACGTTAAGGGCAACGCCCGCCGTCTGACGGACACCAACCTTCAGACGAGGCTCTACAAACAGCTGTCCATCGTAGAGGACTCAGGTGTGATCTTACAACAAACGGTAGGCGCTCTGAACATGGCGGGCTGGCCCCTCAATACGCTCTGTCAGGACCCGGGGCAGGTCCAGACACCTGACCAGCTGGAGCGCTTCGTTATGGTGGCGCGCACCGTTCCAGAGGACGTCAAGCGCCTCGTGTCCATCATCAATGCCAACGGCAAGCTTCTGTTCAGAGCCCCTCAGAAAGCTCCAGATCCTCTCAGCACCGCGACTCAGCCAGAGACGAAGACAAGTCCTGATGGAGGCGAACAAAGAGAGGACTCGGTGGAGGACGACAACGACTACGTAGAGCTACAGGTGAATGCTTCTAATCCTCTGAGTCCTTATATGTAATATACGTTACTATGGCAACTGAATGATGAACTTTGAACCAAAGCATATTTAATAATGTAACTAATTCATTTGATTTTTTTCTTCAGACTAAGAATGATTTTGAGAAGCAGCAGAAGGAAGTTCAGAAGGAACCAAAAGAAAACGTCTCCAACAAGGTTCAGGTGAGTCACATGAAGTCCATGAGCCTGACACACAAAATGTGGTCGTCGTACCACTTTGGAGGGACCAGGTCTCATAGTGATTTGTTTTAAAGGTTTATGTCCGTAGTGTTGGAAAATGCATGACAGCATTGCAGCAGTGGTAGCTTTCTATGTGCTATCACTCCTTTTTCATCCCTCCATCATTACAATCTTTCCATCTTTTTTTTCCATTTTACACATAGATCCAGAATAAAGGTCAAATTCTCCTGACCTCAATGTGATGACAATGTGACCGATGGATAGATTATAGTCTAAGCTTTACAGTGATATATGACTTCATGATATTGTGTGTTGGTTCCCCTCTATGTGTAAAATGGCAAAAAAAGATAGAACGATTGTAATGATGGAGGGATGAAAAAAGGAGTGATAACATATAGAAAGCTACCACTGCTGCAATGCTGTCATGCATTTTCCAACACTACGGACATAAACCTTTAAAAAAATCACTATGAGACCTGGTCCCTCCAAAGTGGTACGACCAACCCCCCTGGATGAAGGACTAACAGGATCTGTTCCTACTTAAAGGGCAAGTCCGTTATATTTTATGTTTTTTTTTTTGTTTTACGCAGACGGACCCGCCGTTTAATGAGCATGACAAAAACAAAAAACACGTTTGCCTCTTAGAAAATGTGATTTTTATATATCCATCGACAAAATCGCTCTACAGGATTTAAGGCTTTCCTCGTAGTCAGATAAAGACAGGAAACACTGCAGAGGACGTAATAAGTCATAATATTTGTCCCATTTCTCCGCCGCTCAGGCTGAAAACAAGTGTCACTCCTCCGAGTCCGGCGGCGGCGGCCCAGAGGAACATCGACTGGCCTCCCTGTCGGAGCACTGCCGGCTTTACTTCGGCGCCCTCCAGAAGGCCATCGGGGGGTTCGTGGGCAGCCTGCGGGACGGCCAGCCGCCGGAGAAGTTCATCTCGCAGAGTAAGCTGGTGATCATGGTGGGCCAGAGGCTGGTGGACACTCTGTGCAGGGAGGCACAGCGTGGAGACTCCTCCCAGAGCCTCCTGTGTAAAAGCAACCACCTGTGTGCTCTCCTGAAGCAGCTGGCCGTGGCCACCAAGAAGGCGGCGCTGCACTTCCCCGATAAACAGGCGCTGCACGAGGCTCAGGAGTTTGCAAAGGAACTGGCCCAACGAGCACAGCACTTTCGGATATCGCTTGACCTCTGAGCGCGTAGAGGTCAAACGTGTTGATGTGTTTGTACAGAAAAAAGACATTTTGGTTTATTCATCATCGGTTTCCTTTTTCACTCACGACGTCGTATTCAAGCTTCACTAACCAAGAAGATCATCACGTTCTGCTGGTTGTTCTCAGAATGAATGCAGCTACTGCTTATTAATATGTTAATAATATTAGAAAAGAAATCGCAGGACGAGCAGAACAATTTGTATTTTGTACTATTTAGAATAAAAGACTAAATTGCACATTTAGGAAACTCTACTTAAGCCAATTTTAAAATGCAATTTAAAATATAAAATAATTTGTTTTATATAATTTACAACATTTTTTCTATTCTCTGAATATTGTTTTGTTATGTGGATTTATGTATTTTATTACTTCATTGTGTATACTCTCCAGGGTAGTAGTTTGATACTTTTTTATGAATATCTATGTAAATATTCTAAAAATAAAATGTGTTATGCATTCCCGAACAACACGTTGGATTTTTATTGATATTAAAATGAAAAAATTAAAACGTGTTACGTTATTTTGTGAATCTGAGATTTTGAGAATAAAGTCATAATATTACGAGAAAAAAGTCGTAACTTTACGAGAAAAAAAGTCCTAATATTACGAGAATAAAGTCACTATATTATGAAAATAAAGTCACAATATTTTGAGAATAAAGTCACAATATTATGAGAATAAAGTCATAACTTTACTAGAAAAAAAGTCCTAATATTACGAGAATAAAGTCACTATATTATGAGAATAAAGTCACTATATTATGAGAATAAAGTCACTATATTATGAGAATAAAGTCACAATATTACAAGAATAAAGTCATAACTTTATGAGAAAAAGCCCTAATTTTACAAGAATAAAGTCACAATATTATGAGAATTAAGTCATAACTTAACGAGAAAAAAAGTCGTAATATTACAAATTTTGTAATAACATAAAGTTATGACTTTATTCTCGTAATATTACGACTTAATGAAAGTGAAATACTGAATAACTGGAGTTTAATAGTGTGATTTGTTTTTGTTCACTGCAGAGGAAATGATCTTTTCCACTTGACCGCCTCCACAGCGGTCCGAACAGGAACTCAGGGGTTGGTGGAGTTTTACTTAATTCTTTAATGCACACAATGTTATTTACAGTTAACCTTTTTACACCCACTTCACCTCCGGAACAGCACTATGTGAACTTCTCACCTTCAGATTGTTAGTACTATGAAAAGTTGAATGAATATGAACTTGTGATCATTAAAATAATCCAGATACACCGACAGCAAACGCACAACTAAAACCTTAAATATGAGGTTACTCCCTACTTTAAAGGCACTGTGGCAGTCCATCAATCAAACTTTATTCATATAACTTTATTTATATGGCACCTTTCAAACAAGTCAAAGTGCTGCACAGATGATTGACAAAAATGTAGTGTTAAAAAATGGATTTAGAGACTAATGCACACCAAAACAACAATATAAAAGTTCATTATAATAATAATAAAAGATAAATAAAATACAAGGAATTAAAAATAACAATAAAAATAAATAAATAAAAATTATGAAACTACACAAAATAAGCAGATTTTATTAAAATTTTGAAATTTTAATAGAAATAAAAAATAATAATGATCAGCAATAAAATGTTGATTAAACAAAATAGAGTAAAATAAACACTAAAATGATGATGATAAATAAAATAAGTATAAACAAAAAAAACAGAAAACTATAAAACACTATATAAAAGCCAGACTAAATAGATGGGTTTTTAGTTCATGTTTAAAAATATCAATATTTCCAGCAAATTAATAAATCCTTGCAAGCTTTATGTCCACATTTAGTGTTTAGTGAGTGTTAAAGAGTTAAAAAACGTCATTAAACTTTAGTTTTTTAACCCTTTGAACCCTGATTATATTATATATTATATTATATGGTTGCCTTTGAGCCACATTTAATAAATTGTATTGTAAACTTTACTATTGTCTTGCAGGTTCAGTTTTCATCGTCATTACTGTAATGAAACAGACCAGACGGCCGGTCCCGTTGATTACAGTCCTGTCTGCACTACTGCGTTAAACATCAAAATACCAAGTGTTGTTAAGCTCACAGTAAAATATTGCAGAATAAGAAAGTATAAATATAATCACAACACAATGCAGTGATACATGTTGGTGGGATAAAAGCAAATACATGAAATGGACACGAGTATAGTATAGAGTCTGGGAGTCAGAGCAGGTTTGCAGATGTTGGTGTGCAGTAAACACATTCATTCATCAGGGCTTCAGTCTGCTTCCTTAGTTAAAGGTATGTTGCTCTGTGTCACTATTAGATCTCCTAACTGGCTGAGATGATGAGAAAACACAGTTTGACAGTTCCTGGTTGTCTGCTGCCCTCTAGCAGAACTCTGTGGTATGATTTCATTTACATGTTTTTGGTGCTTTTTTCAGGCTGAAGGACTTTCTGATTATCAACACAGGACATGACTGATCATTTAAGGAAATATGTGTGTATATTTTTACATCAGTCACATTATTTATCTTCTCATAGAGTTACAATTTTATAAAGGTAGTTGTAAATCTAAATGTTCTGGACTGACACACGATGAGGAGAAATACCAGGAGATGATTCAGGTAAAAGAGAAGGTGAAACTACCAAACTGTTGGTTGATTGTTTTGCACTAAAAGTCTGAAGGTAAACCGGTGACCTCTGACCTCTGACCCCTCCACCACAAATCAGGAAACGAACCGTCAAAGACAAAGACTCAAACTAGTCAAGATAGTTCACATCCAGCCTTTTGGAAGGAATCCCCAGTTCTGTTGGACATACAGTAACACTGTAGGCTGTTAAAGAGTTATAGCACTTTGCACTGTTGGCCACCAGTGATGTCATTTCCCATTATCTATAAATAACACTCCAAAGGTCAAGGGTCGCCGAAGCTTCTGATTTTAAAGGGGGTAAGACAACTTTAAAAAAAAAGATCCATATGAAGTTGGCTTATATCTCAGCATTTCAATCATTTCTGTGAATAAAATTTAATGAAATAGATATTTTTAAAGTTGGACACTGAATTTGTCAAAACAAAATAAGCCTATTAAATATGTATGATGGTTAAAAATAAAAACAAAATACACAATACAGATATTTGTATTAAATGTACCTAAAAATAACTGATCTCTGATGCAACATTCACAGGAAATAATCTGATCAAAATTCATCCAAATCGCTCGTTTTACAAAAACGTCCTGCAGTTATTGCGTTCACTATTTGGGATAATTGTACAGTTTATCAGTACTGTTATTGTTATGCACTGAATATAATATGAAATATAAACATAAAATGTCACTTAGTCAGTTTATTCATTGATAGAAAAGGATCCCCTATAAGGAAAAAGGTTGGGAGCCACTGATCACAGAAAAACATCACACAGTTACTTCTTTGACAAAGTCGTATCCACCGACAATAATGATGTCATTTATTAGCTTTTTTTAATAATTTTTTTATTGTAAAAATGATTAAGCATCAAATTAATGTATGGTACCAAGGCAGGCATGTCTCTGCTCTTATTAGGCTAATACAGTCACCGTTATATCAGGACAAATGGTGATTATAATAAACTCTAAAAGATAATAAAATTAAATTAAAAAAAGACAATCATATAAATAATATAAATAATAACTTAACGGAGAAGGCAGGCAATAAATTACATTTCTTCAAAAAATTATCTTGTATTGAATTAAATATATTAGCACATTTCTTATTGTTTATAATTTTGATAGACTCATCGAACTTTCTAAATTCAATTCTGAAGGGTTCAAGATTCAAGATTTCAAGCCCTTTATTGTTATCGTGTAGTACAACGAAATTAGATTGTGACAATCCCATAGGTGCTAACGAAAAAATAATACAATATAAAAAGAGATAATACAATATAAATATAAAAAATATAAAAGATAGTACAATATATAAAAATAAAGGATGTATATTGGTGAGATGCCAGTTTTGTCAAATTATTGCACAAAGTGTCCATCAGATAATTATTGCACAAAAGTGACCAACACATGTTATTGCACATGTCAGTAAACAGATTCACATTGCACATTGATGATGATGATGATGATGATGATGATTTGGCTTTCTGGATGTGAAACTTCCCATATAAAATTAGTAAATTGACAGCTGGCTGAATTTTTTGGTTTTGGTTTTCATAGTATAATATTACATATTTGACTTCCAGATTAATTGAATGATTTTAGTGTTATAATAATCCCGATAAAGCAGTGTTTTTGGATGAACTCTTTGGCTCTAACTGTGTGAAACTAACAGCGGAAGTGAGCAGCAGTGAACTCTCTTGGTTTCCTCCGTGTCTCTCTCTGTACGTGCCTCTGCGTCATGACGTCACGCCACCTCTCTCTCCGACTCTCTCACTGTACGTGCCTGTGCGTCATAACGTCACTCCTCCTCTCCCCGGTCAAACTCTCTCTGTACGTGCCTGTGCGTCATGACGTCTCGCCGCCTCCTCTCTCCCCGGTCAGACTCTATAATAAAAAATAATAAAAAATAATAAAAAATAATAAAAAATAATAAAAAATAAAAAAATAAAAAAATAAAAAAATAAAAAAATAAAAAAAATAATAAAAATAATAATAAAAAAAAATAATACAAATAAAATAATAAAATAATAAAATAATAATAAAATAATAACAATAATAATAATAATAAAAAGACCCTCTGTACGTGGCTGTGCGTCAAGACGTCATGACGTCACGCCTCCTCTCCCCGGTCAGTCTCTCTGATGGTTCCGTTAACCGACACATGGCCGCAGCCGGCAGCCATGAACCCAACAACAACAACTACTGACGATGTTTAACTAGCAGCTCTACAGGTTCCTCCATAGATTATTCCTCTACCGGCCGGCTGTCAGCACCGAGCCTCCGGTTCACTCTGCTCCGGTACCTCCCGGTTCTCCCGGTTCTCCCGGTTCTCCCGGTTCTCCGGTTCTCCTCCTCCTCCTGATGGGCGTCCAGGGCTTCCAGGAGTTCATCGAGAAGCAGCTGCCGGGCTGCGTGGTTCCGGTGGAGCTGCAGCAGCAGAGAGCTCCTCACAGCCCGCTGCGGCTGCTGGTGGACGCGGAGAACTGCCTGCACCGGCTGTACGGAGGCTTCTACACGGACTGGGTCAGCGGCGGCCAGTGGAACCACATGCTGGGCTACCTGTCCGCGCTGTCCAAGGCCTGCTACGCCGGCAACATCCAGCTGCTGGTCTGCTTCAACGGGGCGCTGGAGAAAGGCCGGCTGCACGAGTGGGTGAAGCGGCAGGTGACGGAGCGGCAGACCGCCCAGCAGATCATCAGCCACCTCCAGAACAAGGGCACTCCTCCACCCAAAGTCTGGTTCCTGCCTCCGGTCTGCATGGCCCACTGCATCCGCCTGGCGCTGCTCCGGTTCCGCGTCGGGGTGAGTAGAAAACACACCGGCCTGATGGAGCCTGCATCAGCCTCCATCAGCCTCCATCAGGCTCCATCAGCCTGCATCAGCCTCCATCAGGCTCCATCAGCCTCCATCAGCCTGCATCAGGCTCCATCAGCCTGCATCAGGCTCCATCAGCCTCCATCAGCCTCCATCAGCCTGCATCAGGCTCCATCAGCCTGCATCAGCCTCCATCAGGCTCCATCAGCCTCCATCAGCCTCCATCAGGCTCCATCAGCCTGCATCAGCCTCCATCAGCCTGCATCAGGCTCCATCAGCCTCCATCAGCCTCCATCAGGCTCCATCAGCCTGCATCAGCCTCCATCAGCCTGCATCAGGCTCCATCAGCCTGCATCAGGCTCCATCAGCCTCCATCAGCCTCCATCAGGCTCCATCAGGCTCCATCAGCCTCCATCAGCCTCCATCAGCCTGCATCAGGCTCCATCAGCCTCCATCAGCCTCCATCAGGCTCCATCAGCCTCCATCAGCCTCCATCAGGCTCCATCAGCCTGCATCAGGCTCCATCAGCCTCCATCAGCCTCCATCAGGCTCCATCAGGCTCCATCAGCCTCCATCAGGCTCCATCAGCCTCCATCAGCCTCCATCAGGCTCCATCAGCCTGCATCAGGCTCCATCAGGCTCCATCAGCCTCCATCAGGCTCCATCAGGCTCCATCAGCCTGCATCAGCCTCCATCAGGCTCCATCAGCCTCCATCAGGCTCCATCAGCCTGCATCAGGCTCCATCAGCCTCCATCAGCCTCCATCAGGCTCCATCAGCCTCCATCAGCCTGCATCAGGCTCCATCAGGCTCCATCAGCCTCCATCAGGCTCCATCAGCCTCCATCAGCCTCCATCAGGCTCCATCAGCCTGCATCAGGCTCCATCAGCCTCCATCAGGCTCCATCAGCCTGCATCAGCCTGCATCAGCCTCCATCAGCCTCCATCAGGCTCCATCAGCCTCCATCAGCCTCCATCAGGCTCCATCAGCCTGCATGAGGCTCCATCAGCCTCCATCAGGCTCCATCAGCCTCCATCAGCCTCCATCAGGCTCCATCAGCCTGCATCAGCCTCCATCAGCCTCCATCAGGCTCCATCAGGCTCCAGCAGCCTCCATCAGGCTCCATCAGCCTCCATCAGCATGCATCAGCCTCCATCAGGCTCCATCAGCCTCCATCAGCCTCCATCAGCCTCCAGCAGCCTCCATCAGGCTCGAGGCTGCTGAGCCTCCTGGAGCCGCTAGCAGCCTCCATCAGCCTCCAGCAGCCTGATGGAGGCTGCTGGAGGCTGATGGAGGCTGCTAGCTGTCCTCCATCTCTCCACTGATAACCTTCATCCCCCTCCATCACCCCCCATCTCCCTCCACCTCCATCACCACCTTCATCCCCCTCCACCACCACCTCCATCCCCCTCCACCACCTCCATCTCCCTCCATCACCCTCCATCACCACCTCCATCACCCTCCATCACCACCTCCATCACCCTCCACCTCCATCACCACCTCCATCACCTCCATCACCACCTCCATCACCCTCTACCTCCATCACCACCTCCATCACCACCTCCATCACCCTCCCCCTCCATCACCCTCCATCACCACCTCCATCACCCTCCACCTCCATCACCACCTCATCACCTCCATCACCCTCCACCTCCATCACCACCTCATCACCTCCATCACCACCTCCATCACCCTCCATCACCACCTCCATCACCCTCCACCTCCATCACCACCTCATCACCTCCATCACCCTCCACCTCCATCACCACCTCATCACCTCCATCACCACCTCCATCACCCTCCATCACCTCCATCACCACCTCCATCACCCTCCATCACCTCCATCACCACCTCCATCACCCTCCATCACCTCCATCACCACCTCCATCACCTCCATCACCACCTCCATCACCCTCCATCACCACCTTCACCACCTCCATCACCTCCATCACCACCTCCATCACCTCCATCACCACCTCCATCACCCTCCATCACCACCTCCATCACCTCCATCACCACCTCCATCACCCTCCATCACCTCCATCACCACCTCCATCACCCTCCATCACCTCCATCACCACCTCCATCACCACCTCCATCACCCTCCATCACCCTCCATCACCACCTCCATCACCTCCATCACCACCTCCATCACCTCCATCACCACCTCCATCACCTCCATCACATTTGGGATCTGGGGAGCTGAGTGTACGATAATAAAATGCGGTTTAGCTGTAACATGAGAAAGTTAGTGACCCGGCAGCCATGTTGAGATCAGTTGAGGAAATACCAAGCACCGCCCACCAGCCGGAGCACAGCCTCTCATCTCACAGCTAAACCGTGCACTACAAGATGATTCTGAGAACATCTGAGGAGAGAAATAGACATTAACGTAACAGATTATTGATTCATATTTGTCTAGTTTGACCGTTTGATCGGAGTTCCCGATTGATTGACAGCTGCCTCCGTTGAATGACCTGTGACTGGTCAAAGTCTCCCGTCATCACGGCTAGATCTCTAGTTTTCTCTCGGAACACTTGAATTACAATATGCTGAAAGGTTATTATGGAATGTTTTGCTCAATGATGCCAAATATATATATACATATATATATTTGGCATCATCATATATATCATCGTATATATCATATATATGATATATATATATATAAATATATATATCATATATATATATATATATATATATATATATATATATACTGCCTACTGAAGCTTTAATCAGTCAGCTATTTCCTCCATAAATCCATTAGTTCTTTGATCTATAAAATATGAAAAATGAATCGCCAAATATTTAGATAATCCATTTAAAAAAAAAATTAAAAACTGATTGCAGCTTCTTAAATGTGAATATGTTCTGGTTTCTTTCCTCCTCTGTGACGGTAAACTGAATATCTTCTGAGGCTCAACCCTCTGAAGCTAGTTTCTCTCTGGTCTCCGCCTCTCCTCAGGTTGTCCAGAGCATGGAGGACCACCACTTGGAGGTGATGGCCTTGTGCCGGGAGAACGGCTTCCACGGCCTGCTGGCCTACGACTCGGACTACGCTCTGTGCAACATCCCGTTCTACTTCAGCGCCCACGCCCTCAAACTGAGCCGCAACGGCAAGAGCCTCACCACCAGCCAGTACCTGATGCACGAAGTGGCCCGGCAGCTCGACCTCAACCCAAACCGCTTCGTCATCTTCGCGTCTCTTTTAGGTCGGTGGGTCGGGACCCGATGTAGATGATGGAAGTAGAGATGGTTTAAATGAGGTGGACTAACACGACTGGTGCTGTTTTCTAGGGAACCACATACTGCCTGATGAAGACCTGGCTGCCTTCCACTGGAGCCTGCTGGGTCCAGAGCATCCGTTAGCATCTCTGAAGGTAAAGATCTCTTTCTCCTGTCATCACAGAACTGTTAATACATACCACTGTTAATACACTGTTAATACACTGTTAATACACTGTTAATACACTGTTAATACACTGTTAATACATACCACTGTTAATACACTGTTAATACACTGTTAATACACTGTTAATACATACCACTGTTAATACACTGTTAATACACTGTTAATACATACCACTGTTAATACATACCCCCGACCCATTTTAGTCTGTTTAGGGAGGTCCAGGAGGTCTTTAGGGGGAGATAGCATAAAACTGCTCGTTGGACAACTGATCAATCTGAAACTGTTGAGGATCTTTCTTGAAAAGGACTTTTAGTTGTCGTGCTGTATTTGCCAAAGCTGGACCACCAGCTGCCACCAAGCAGGACGTACTGATGTGATTTGGCTAAATGTTCATGCGTGACCGTATATGTAATACAGGTTACAGTAATAGGCCGTTCATGTGTCGGTGAACGGTTGAGTCAAACAGTTGTACGACAGCAGCGTCGGACAGTTTCGGGGCTTTAGTGTATAAACGGTTCAGCTGTTAGTCTTCAGATGACACGCTGTGATTCAACAGAACGCCGTCTGGTTCACATGAGCAGCCGACTGAGGCTCAACTACCCACCACACTGACTCATCACACTTTACTGGTTTCTTTACTGGTTTAAAAGTAATAACAAATATAAATATATCATGGATTATATCGTCATGTTAACCTTAAAATGCCATGGAGTTTAAAAATAACCAAAGGAATGTGAAAAGACTCCTAATGTATGAATAAATATAATAGAAAAGATCACCAGACTAATGCATATTCACATTTACAGGACGTAAATGTCACTTTATTGGTTGCTGTGTAGTCAGTATTCAACCTGGGACATAAAGTCACATCTTCAGCAAAGAGAAATGTGTTTTTATCACATGAACAAACTGCTCCAAACACTATGTTGATAAAATGATAAAATTGTGTTCAAACTAACGTAAGTATTAAAGCTTATATTTAGATACTCTGTACTAAGTGTCTGGTTCTGCAGGCAATGAGTTTATTGCTGCTCATTTGGTGAAACACACCTCACAGCTCAGGTAATAAAGTAACTAGAAGGCTGCAGAGAAACTACGGCTCACTGGCAGAACACTTAAAGACACAGTGAGGTAACAACAAGTTCTGATTCTGTGTTCCTGCGTTCATTATTTAGTAATCTCCTCTTATATGCTTTATATGTCTCTTATACGTGGCAACGGTCTGTTATACATAGCAACGATCTGCTATACATAGCAACGGTCTGCTATACATAGCAACGGTCTGCTATACGTAGCAACGGTCTGCTATACATAGCAATGATCTGCTATACATAGCAACGATCTGCTATACATAGCAACGGTCTGCTATACATAGCAACGATCTGCTATACGTAGCAACGGTCTGTTATACATAGCAACGATCTGCTATACGTAGCAACGGTCTGCTATACATAGTAACGGTCTGTTATACACAGCAACGATCTGTTATACATAGCAATGATCTGCTATACGTAGCAACGGTCTGCTATACATAGCAACGGTCTGCTATACGTAGCAACGGTCTGTTATACATAGCAACGGTCTGCTATACGTAGCAACGGTCTGCTATACATAGTAACTGTCTGTTATACACAGCAACGATCTGTTATACGTAGCAACGGTCTGTTATACATAGCAACGGTCTGTTATACGTAGCAACGGTCTGTTATACGTAGCAACGGTCTGTTATACGTAGCAACGGTCTGTTATACGTAGCAACGGTCTGTTATACGTAGCAACGGTCTGGCAATTATAGACCGCAGAACGCCATGATTGACCAATCAGAATCAAGTATTCAACACAGCCGTGTAATAATAGTTGATAATGCATTACACCTGTTTGTATGTGATGCCTACTTAAAGATAGGGTGGACGATGTTGGAAAGCTAGCATAATGTGAATGTAGGATGGCCTCAGGAGCTCCGTCTAAACGTGTGTTATCGTTGATCAGGTGCGCGCCCACCAGCTGGTGCTCCCCCCCTGTGATGTCGTAATCAAAGCCGTGGCCGACTACGTCCGCAACATCCCCGACATCGCCGACCTGGAGGCCGTCGCCAAGGACATCTTCAAGCATTCACAGGTATGAAACGCAGAGCGGCGCCGATGTGTTTAGTGTTTGGAGGAGTGGATTTAAAGCAGACTGATCACACAATGAAGGAATCACATTCAAACACTGAAACATTAAGATTCAACCAGATGAAGAAACCTCGTCACAGCTCGGATTAACATATTAACATTTAGCTTTTACATTTTTGTTGATCTTGTTTTTTAAAGTGCTGCTATGAAGCTTCATTTTTTAAAGATATTGATGAAATGAAAGCTGTTGAGTTATGACCCATTCTGCTTCATTATGTACCGTTTGGTATGAAATATAAATTCAACCATCTACAATAGAAGGTTTATTTTTGAGTAGCTGCATTTTTGCTTCCTCAGTCATTTTATCAATCAAACTTTATTCATATAGCACCTTTCAAACCCGTCAAAGTGCTGGACAGACGACTGACAAAAATATAGAATGTTAAATATGGATTTAGAGACTAATGCCCCAAAACAACCAAGATAACAGTGAATAAGAAAGCAATAAAATATAGGTATTTAAGATAATAAAAGATAAAATAAAATACAAGGAAATAAAAAAAAACAATAAAATAAATGAATAAAAATTATGAAACTACACAAAATAATCAGATTGTTTTAAAATAATGACATTTTAATAAAATAAATAATAATAATGATCAGCAATAAAAAGTTAAATTAAACAAAATAGAGTCAAATTAACACTATAATGACGATAATTAAAATAAGTATAAACCATAAAATTATAAAACACTACATAAAAGACTAAATAGATGGTTTTTAGTTTACATTTGAAAATATTAATATTTCAAGCTCCTCTGAAGGTTTTAAATAGAAGAGAAGAAGCGGAGGATCGTGGTCTGGTGCACGGCCACGTAGTGCCTTATTATAAACTAATAAAAGAACTGTAAAATCAATAGGAGAACTAACCAAGGTAACAAGCGTAAAGACTTTAAAACAGGCGTGATGTTGCTCTCCTCTTGGTCTTAGTCAGCACTCGTAGTGAATAGTGGAAGTGAGAAAATATTTTATTGCACTTTTATTGCATTTTATTGCACTTTCACGTATAAATAAACGGAGCGCTGCTTTTACTTCCATGTTGTGCTTCATTCCTAATAAGACTTAGAATAAGGTTCACGTTTCACGTTTTACCCGTCTGCTCTCTGTTGAGACGGGCAAAATGAGTAATATACAGAATATTACTCATTTGTTTATGAGCAGAACGCACATTTTACACATCAATATCGCAGTTTTATTTAATATATATATATTTTATATATATATATATTTATATATATATATATATATATATTCTATATATATATATATATTTTATATTTATATATATATATATTTTATATTTATATATTTTATATATATATACATATTTTTTATATATATATATTTTATATATATATAATATATATATATATTTTATATATATATAATATATATATTTTATATATATATATAATATATATATATTTTATATATATATATAAAATATATATATTTTATATATTATATATATATATATATTATATAATAATATATATATCTGAATGTAAAACATTTGATGTAAAAATACTCTGATATAGATTTTATGACATATATCTGACATATAAAGAGATAAATGACAAGGGATTAAAACTGGGTCTTAAACTGAGGTTTTCTTCTTCTGTGGTATCCTCTGACTGCTCTTTGTTGTGTATTCATCATATTTAATGTTTTTCTTTTAGACGTGCACCGATGACAAAGTGGTCCGCTTCAAGAAGGCGGTGGATTATTACTCAGTGACCAGCAGACCGCCTCCCTTCCCTCCACAGTTAGGTGGGTTCCTGTCTTTATGTCTTGAGGTTAAATAATACTATTATCGGTGTTGAATCAGCAGCTTTAGTCTCTTTAGTCTATTTAGAGCAGCTGCAGGGGGTCAGATTAGGTCATCATTAACCTGGGTAGAACCACGTGTTACATAAATGTTAGAGATGAGAAACAAAGACAGAAATATCAGATCAGATGCAACTTAAATACAATTAAATAAGTGATTAATAAAATAAAAATAAAATATATTAAATTTATACAACTTAAATACAATTAAATAAGTGATTAATAAAATATATCAGAATCAGAATGGTGTTTATTGCCAGGTGTAAGAGGTATACACTAGGAATTTTCTTTGGCTTTGTTGGTGCAAGACAAACAGTATAATAACAAAAGAATAGATAAAACGTTAGAATAAAATAAGAATAAAAATGTACAATTTACAAAATAAGCTATAAACAAAAATAAGTTATACAACTTAAGTACAATTAAATAAGTGATTAATAAAATATATAAAATGTATACAACTTAAGTACAATTAAATAAGTGATTAATAAAATAGCAATAAAATAGAATAAATGTATACAACTTAAATGCAATAAAATAAATGAATAAAATGATAACAGTTCTGAATCAAAGGTCTGGCTGAATAAGTAGGTTTTAAGGTTGCAGCAGCTCTCACATCCTCAGGCAGCAGGTTCCAGCAGTCTGGAGCATAATGGCTAAAAGCTGCCTCACCAAAGGTTTTAGTCCTGCATCTGGAACAGCTAGACCTTGGAGTCTCTATACTGATATTTGTTGTCTCTGTTTCACAGTCAGACCAAAACCAGCAGGAGTTTCTGCTGCAGCGCCGTTTCCCAGAACGCTCAACATTCCTCAGGTGCCGCTGCCTGTAAAGCCTGCCGGGGTAAGACTGAAACACACTGAGCTCGACGGTAACGTACTGCAGGTGGTTCAGCTTCATGTTCCTCCTCTCCGTCTGCAGGTCCAGCTCTCGTACCCGGATCCTCTGGTGGAGCGCAGCCCAGCTCTGGACTCGGTGGAGAAGGGCCTCTCGCATCAGAACAGCTTCAGCAACATTCCTCCAGAAGGGAAGCACACGCCGCTGTACGAGAGGTCCTCTCCCATCAACCCGGGCCCCAACCACACAGAGGCTGCTTTCTTCAACGCCTCCTCCACCTCCACCTCCTCCTCCTCGGAGAACGACGAGAGCTCCGGCACAACTGCCAAGTGAGTTCAGCTCAACTCTCACTCTCTGTTACCGTCTCTGGTCACGGTGAAGCTCCTTACGCCTTCACACAGGTAGTCACACCGGTAGTCACACAGGTAGTCACACAGGTAGTCACACCGGTAGTCACACCGGTAGTCACACCGGTAGTCACACAGGTAGTCACACAGGTAGTCACACAGGTAGTCATACCTCGTCTTTTCCACAAATGTATGGTGAAGTACAGGGGAATGTTTTAGCGTGCTTTCAGTCTATAGAAGCTGCTTTATTACCTCCGTCAAGGCCGAGGAAGGAGGTTATGTTTACACCAGCGTTGGTTTGTTTGTTTGTCTGTCTGTTAGCAGGTTTACTCCAAAAGTCTGCGGTGGATGTGAATGAAATATTTTGGAGGGGTGGGGTGTGGCACAATTTTCGATTTTGGTGGTGATCCGGATCGTGAGCATTAAGACCTCAGGGTATAACACATGCACAGTGTAACTGATGAGGCGTGACCTCGCCTCCTTCTGAGAGCAGAGACATACGTGTGTGGATGTGTGGAGCTGCTGTCCATCCGCGGTGAGAAAGATCAAAGCGGTAGCAGACGGGATGAGAGACAGCGTAGTGTAACGTTCTACAGACATAACAAGGCTGAGGAAAGAGAGAGGCATCTGCCGATACGTTACACGGAAACACTCCGTGGTAATAACAAGCCGACCAGCTCACGGCACCGCCAGCTGGGAGCTGGGATCTGGTTTTAAAGTCACGTATCTTGGCGGAGGTCTGCGCTCTCCAAGGGACATTCTAGTTACGTCTGTTTTACTCTGTTTAAACAGACAACACATTATCCCTGCTTTACCTGGAACTAGTTCGCTCACAGTTACAGTTCATTCGGTGGTACCATGTCGATGTCAAGATTCTGTAAACATGACGGTACAGTTTTTGACAGTTCATGCCAGTTGTTCATGCCGTACTGCAGACTAACGCCGTTCCGGAGACAATAGATAATGGATTCGGGAAACAGTAAACTTACCATCAACACGTCCACACTATTTTTTCCCCTGATAATTCTACATAGTGAACAACAGATCTGTGTTGTAATCAGCAGGGCGAGAGCTGGTTGACGTTAACGGTTAGCTCCGTGCAGTACTGTGCTGCCCAGCGGCTGCTAACAGCTAACGTTAACTAGCTCTCGCCCTGCTGATTTCAACACGGGAGGTAACACTGATTTACGTTATGATGTAAGTATCGGGTGATGGTCATTTCTAACGTTATCATGATGTGCTCAAATGTAAACCTGTAAAATGTAGTTTTTGGTGAGAAACTTGAATAAATCCAGTTCAGGTCCCAACAGGCTGTCAAACTGAGGAGCGTCTCTTGTGCTGTGATTCTGGTTTCTTTTTCCTCGTCCTGATGATCGGCACATCTGGGTGATGCCGTCGAATGAACGTTAGCATGTTGGATGTGTTTCCATTCACTGACCCTGCATCGGTGGAGCAACGCCGACACGCCTTCCTCATCTTGTACACAACTCTCTCCATAGGTGGTCTTCCCGCTACCGGCGTTTAATTTGTGCTCGCCATAGTGTGACTGACTCGCACGCCAGTCAGCTTGTTAATTCCATAAACGC
This sequence comes from Sebastes umbrosus, assembly GCF_015220745.1. Lineage (NCBI taxonomy): Eukaryota > Metazoa > Chordata > Actinopteri > Perciformes > Sebastidae > Sebastes > Sebastes umbrosus. The sequence continues at coordinate 42,927,233 of NC_051269.1, read as the reverse complement.
TGTCGGGTGTCAGCTCCACGCAACGCAGCGGAACACAAACAGCGACACATCTCCGACAGTATGATAATAATGACCTTCCTGTTCCCGGTCTGATAGTCTGTAGATATGTAGACTATAAACAAGATATAGTTTAATAAAATACAGATGTACCGACAGGATACAGTAGAGCACAGAGGCCGTTTCCATGACGACAAGCGCCCGTGTCTACCTGTCTGCTCACCTGAGGGGCGCGGTGATCCCGCGGATCCCAGCTGGACATCAGATGAGTAGCGGTCCTTAATGTGGCTCAGGACACATTCACTACACACTGCTAACAGAATGAGGTCATATGAGGCCCAGACCACCTCTGAATGTGGTCTGAAAGATCTGCTCTCAATGCGTCTTGAGTTCGTTCACATCTGTACTTAGAGCTGTCCACTTGTGATCGGATCGCTGAGAACGCATCTTAGTACCAGGTGTGAACCGGGTCTATGACTCCTCATTTGTGGCTCAAGTGTGAAGCTCCATCCACAGATGCAACACGGTGCTCAACAGAGGTTTCTATTCTTCTGGTCACGTGGTGCATTACATGACATTAATGTTGGTTTCCACCTGTGGAAGGAAAGATATCTGACATTAGGCTGTTCTAATTTTGCATAGTTGTATTTTATTTAAAGGTGATCAATGGTTTGTCTTTATTAAACTGAGTCATATGTCTGTTTCTTTAGTCATGTTAGTGACCACAAGGGAGGATGGGAGAAAAACGGACCTACTGCAGACCCACCAGAGGGAGGAGACCTGGCGGACCAAACACAGGTGAGTGAAACATCAGGAACTCTCAAAACCTGATCAGAAACCTCTCCAGATAACTAAAGTGTCCCCGTCTGTCCTCAGGCCGACCTCTTTGTGACCCCCGCCGTGATCCCGGGGTCACAGGCCCGAGGCCTCCACGGCCTGAACGCCCAGATCCCCTCGCTGCTCTCCATGCCCACCAGGAACCACATGGACATCACCATCCCGCCCCTCCCCGCCGTGGCCCCCGAGGTCCTCCGGGTGGCCGAGCACAGACACGGGAAGGGCCTCATGTACCCGTACATCTACCACGCTCTCACCAAGGTCAGCGGGTTGGACTCACCTGCACTCCTTCTGTCTTTTTATCTTATTCGTGTGCACGTAAAACTAAAGAAAGCTCCGGTAGTCACACGTCTAGTCCGAGTGATGCTCGGTAAACACAGACGGCGAGTGGAATGTGAAGTATGTATCTGTGGCGTTGTGCAGCGTTTAGGTTAACGGTGTGTCTTTGCAGGGAGAGATTAAGCTCTCCGTCACCATCGAAGACGAAGCTAACAAAGACCTGCCTTCAGCGGTGCAGCTGTTCCGGCCGATCCGTCAGTATGTTTACGGAGTTCTCTTCAGCCTGGCCGAGGCCAGGAAGAAGGCTGAGAGACTCGCCATGAGGAAGAACTGCCTCCCTGAATGTGAGTCCTGTGCTCAGAAAGCTCTTTTTATGTCGCTGTATCACATCCTGCACGGAGGCTTTTAGAGTTTAAATAGACGAGTCGACTGCGGAGGACAGAACCTGCCAAAATCAGAACTAAATAAATAAATAACTCAATAAATTAAATAAATATGTCATTAAATATAGCAGCCCTGTGATAGTCTGGTGACCTGGACAGGGGGTACCCCGCCTTCGCCCAATACCCACAACCCTGAATAGGTTAAATGGTTACAGATAATGCAAAAATTATATTAAACATAAATGTAGCCATTAATTAATTGATGAAATGTGACATAAATTTATATTTCTGTTTTAATTTTCTTTTTTTAATTTATCTTTCTTTGTATTAATTCCCTTATGTATTTACTATTCTCTTTAATTTTCCCTTTTATTTATCTACTTATGTATTTATTTTTTATTACATTTTAAATGTATTTATTTATTTTTTAATTTATTTGTTTAGTTATTTTTTGAATTTATTTTTAAATGTATTTATTTATTTCTGCATTTATTTATTTATTTATTTATATATTTATTTATTTATTTTTCCCTTTGCATTTCACCCTGTATTTATTTCCCCAAACTTCTTTCCTTTCATTCTTTTAAAAAAATAAATTCCAAAATGTATAAATAAATACATTTAAAATATAATAAAATAAATACATAGATAAATAAAAAAGGAAAATTAAACACAAGTAAATAAATAAGGGAATTAATACAAAGAAAAAGCAAATTAAAACAGAAATATCAATTTCTGTCACTTTATTATCAATTAATTAATGGCTACATTTATTTTTTATATTTTTGCTACATTTAGTGACATTTATTTATTTACTCATTTATTTTTTATATTGACAGGTTCTAACCTCCATAGTCGACTAGTCTAAAAGTAGGAAAACACTCAAAAGAAAAAGTAGGGTTCTATAAATACTTCTAATTTATCTGATTTTTTTTTTTTATGTTTGTCTGTTTTGTTTTTCAGTTGAATTAAATTTAAAGTTCAAGAAAATCTACTGTTAAAGACTTTTTTTCTTTAAGATTAATAAATGTACGATGTTTCCAAAGTCAATGACTAATCATATTAAATAATTATATTTGTAGCCGTAACGGAGTAGCTCTGCCTGATCTCTGTGTCCCCTGTCGTCCTCCAGACACTCAGGTCCTGGTCAAAGAGTGGGCCGCCTACAAAGGGAAGTCTCCCCACACTCCAGAGCTGGTGGAGGCTCTGCCCTTCAGGGAGTGGACCTGTCCCAACCTCAAGAAGCTGTGGCTGGGGAAGGCCACCGAGGACAAGAACCGCAGGATGAGAGCCTTCCTGGCCTGCATGCGCTCCGACACGCCGGCCATGCTGAACCCAGCCAACGTGCCCACGCCCCTCATGGTGCTCTGCTGCGTGCTGCGGTGAGTTCACGGACAACATGTGAGCTATACTGTATTACACCTGGTGACATGTCTGTTCGGTTCTCCTGTGCATTTGTGTTCCACTACAACGAAAACTACAGAAAATGAAGTGCATATAAAGGGAGTGAGGATTTATTTGTAACACTGTTGACTTTCTGTGTTTTGCTTCAGGTTTATGTTACATTGGCCGGGAGTAAGAATTTTGCGTCGTAACGAACTTGACGCTTTCCTAGCCCAAGCACTTTCTCCTAAACTTTATGAGCCTGACCAGCTGCAGGAACTGAAGGTGACTGTGTAGTGTTTATGATATGAGGAGTGGCTGAGCAAACGCAACACCACGTCATCAATGTCCCGGCCGTAACCTGACATCCAATTGGTCTGTGAGCTGTTAAAGGGAGAGTTCAGGTGTTTCTCAGTGGGGTTGTATGAGGTTCTTCTCCATAGTCAGTGTGTTACCTACAGTAGATGTTCTTCTCCATAGTCAGTGTGTTACCTACAGTAGATGTTCTTCTCCATAGTCAGTGTGTTACTACAGTAGATGTTCTTCTTCATAGTCAGTGTGTTACCTACAGTAGATGTTCTTCTCCATAGTCAGTGTGTTACCTACAGTAGATGTTCTTCTCCATAGTCAGTGTGTTACTACAGTAGATGTTCTTCTCCATAGTCAGTGTGTTACCTACAGTAGATGTTCTTCTCCATAGTCAGTGTGTTACTACAGTAGATGTTCTTCTCCATAGTCAGTGTGTTACCTACAGTAGAGGTTCTTCTTCATAGTCAGTGTATTACCTACAGTAGATGACGGTCGGCACGCCTCCAGTTTAGAGAAACAGACAGAAGTTACTGCACGGGAGTAAAGTAATGTACTGATGTGGACACCTAAAAGAATCAATATCAGTTTAAAGCAGCAGGGGGTGAGATCGGACCAATATGATTAACGCTATATCGTGACAGTAGTACATGAAACATGTAACCTGAAAAACATCATGTCCTCCGGTGTCCTCCGGTGTCTTCCGGTGTCTTCCGGTGTCTTCCGGTGTCCTCCGGTGTCCTCCGATGCTCCTACCGGCATCTGCAAGATTTCCCAGACCGGAGGAAAACAAGCAGTAAGAGCTGATCTGAGGTCTGCTGTCCAGCTGCCGTCTATGAGAGCCGGTTGTCAATCACTCTGAACTCTGATCAAACGGTGAAACTAGGCAGCGCTGATCAAATATGAATCAATATTCTGTTACGTTAATGTCTATTTCTCTCCTCACATGTTCTCAGAATCATCTTGTAGTGAAGGTTTAGCTGTAACATGAGAACGTTTGTGACGCCGCCGCCACATGACCGGAGCACAGCCAGTAGGAACGCTCTCTCTCTCTGAAATGACCTGTGATTGGTCAAAGTCTCCCGTCACGGGCTAGATGTTCTAAAGCCTGAAAACAGAGCCATGAGGAGGAGCAGGAGTCTAGTTATCTCTCAGAACACTTGAATTACAATATGCTGAAAGGTTATTATGGGATTTTTGACTACTGAAGCTTTAATTGTATAGCTAGAATAATTTCACAGCTTTACTTCGCCATTCCGACGGGGAACTAAAGCTGTTGTATCCATCTCACCAAAGCCAGACTCCATTTAAAAAAAACTGTAATTTGACCGCTGCTTTGATCACTTGGTTAGTTTGTGTTATTGTGTGACTTTAGTTAGTTCAGATTCATCAAAGTCACACAATAACACAAACTAACTACCTGATGGAGGCAGTGGTAGACCAGCAGCTCCTCTGATCTGAGAGGGAAAATTACTGTTTTTTTCAATGGAGTCTGGTGGCTTTGAAGAGAGCATAGATAACGGCTTCAGTTCCCCGTCAGAAACACAGACTGTATCTCTGTCTGACGGCGAGGTAACGCGGTGAAAATATTCTAAATATAGCGTACACTTAAACTGATTTTGATTCTTTTAGGTGTCTAGAATACATTTAACTGCTGCCCCCCGTCCACAGCAGGACATTAGTTTGGTTACTCCTGTCTGTTTCTCTAAACTGGAGGCGTGCCGACCATCATCTACTGTAGGTAATACACTGACTATGGAGAAGAACCTCTACTGTAGGTAACACACTGACTATGGAGAAGAACATCTACTGTAGGTAATACACTGACTATGAAGAAGAACATCTACTGTAGGTAATACACTGACTATGGAGAAGAACCTCTACTGTAGGTAACACACTGACTATGGAGAAGAACATCTACTGTAGGTAATACACTGACTATGGAGAAGAACATCTACTGTAGGTAATACACTGACTATGAAGAAGAACATCTACTGTAGGTAATACACTGACTATGAAGAAGAACATCTACTGTAGGTAATACACTGACTATGGAGAAGAACATCTACTGTAGGTAATACACTGACTATGAAGAAGAACATCTACTGTAGGTAATACACTGACTATGAAGAAGAACATCTACTGTAGGTAATACACTGACTATGGAGAAGAACATCTACTGTAGGTAATACACTGACTATGAAGAAGAACATCTACTGTAGGTAATACACTGACTATGAAGAAGAACATCTACTGTAGGTAATACACTGACTATGAAGAAGAACATCTACTGTAGGTAATACACTGACTATGGAGAAGAACCTCTACTGTAGGTAACACACTGACTATGGAGAAGAACATCTACTGTAGGTAATACACTGACTATGAAGAAGAACATCTACTGTAGGTAATACACTGACTATGAAGAAGAACATCTACTGTAGGTAATACACTGACTATGGAGAAGAACATCTACTGTAGGTAATACACTGACTATGAAGAAGAACATCTACTGTAGGTAATACACTGACTATGAAGAAGAACATCTACTGTAGGTAATACACTGACTATGGAGAAGAACCTCTACTGTAGGTAACACACTGACTATGGAGAAGAACATCTACTGTAGGTAATACACTGACTATGGAGAAGAACATCTACTGTAGGTAATACACTGACTATGGAGAAGAACATCTACTGTAGGTAACACACTGACTATGGAGAAGAAGCTCATACAACCCCACTGAGAAACACCTGAACTCTCCCTTTAACAGCTCTAAACGTCACTTTGATTGCGAGTATTGACTCCTGTTAGAGTTCATGTTGTTGTGTTTCTCTGGACACTCCTCATATTCTGCAAACCAAACAACGTCCTCGACAAAACGCCGTTTTGTACGAGCACGTTGTTCCTGAAGCCGTAGCTTTGCACTAAAGAGATGCTTTGAGGGGTTCTCGTGTCGCGTGTGGATGGTTTTATCAACTCCATGTCTCCGACCGAGCTCTCCTCTCATTTGGCCTTCTGTTGTTAACGTAAACCATCCACACCAGCTGTTCGCTTTGGTCCTCGTGGTCTGTCTGTGTGTCGGCCTGTCTGCTCTTCGCTGTGCCACATCGTCCAGGTAGCGTCTGCTGGATGAGTAGCCGGGGAGTGAATGGGCTGCTTCCGCTTGCTCTGTGCTTTGCTTTGCACTTCATTAATGTGAATGAGCTCAGTGGAGGCTGCTAGAGGAACACTATACCGTCTTTACGTCTTGACATTTCTGGATGTTTTCTCTTCTGCAGATCGACAACCTGGACCCTCGAGGAGTCCAGCTGGCGGCTCTGTTCATGAGCGGCGTGGACATGGCGCTGTTCGCCAACGACGCGTGCGGACAGCCGATCCCGTGGGAGCACTGCTGTCCCTGGATGTACTTTGACGGCAAGCTGCTTCAGAGTAAACTCATCAGGGCCAACAGGGAGAAGGCCCAGCTCATTGACCTCTGTGATGGTCAGGTAACATCATCATCTACACGCCACCGCACGCACGAGTCAGCAAAACATGCTCAGACTTAGTGACGCCAAAATCATAACTTTGATACGATACCCGCCTAAATATCTCGCTACGATGCTGAAACGATACCAGGGCCAAAATCTAAAACATCAGGAAAAGTAATGAAATAATAAATGATGGAATGTATTTTAAATATGTTAAAATATATTAATTAAAAACTAGTGTCCCTTATACTTGAGTTTATGGGATTTCTTTGATTGTTAACTTTATATTTGCAACCAGATATCACTCATTAAACCGCATTTTTATTTATTTATTTATTTTAAACTTGCAATAATGCAATGTAACTTACAGTTTGTAATTACAATAGTTTATAAACCAGTTTTAAGTAGTTGAGCTTAGAAACAAAAATAAGTACACCAGATAAAACATCAGCATTCATAATTGAAATAAAATTTAAAAAATAATAATAATAATAATAATAATAATAATAATAATACAAAGAGAAAAAAGTAATAATAATAAATTAGATAAACAAATAAATTGATTAAAAAAAAACATTTTTAAGGCTTTTATTTGTAAAACAGCGCCCCCGTCGGTGCATCAGTAACAGTTCAGGCGGAGAGTGGTACTGCAGCTCAGGAGACAGTGAGAGGCTTTTATAGATTAATTATAAATTCAGATAAAGTTCTGTGAGAAGTTGATGAGAGAAAAGCTGCTAAAATCAGGAAGACACCACAGTAACATCCTTAGTTGTTCAAATTCTTTTTTATGCCTCCGCGCCTTTCTGGTTGTCCGTCGACCCATTCTAGTGAACACGTGTCTCAGGAACGAATAATTCCAGCTCGTTCTAGGCTGCATTATTGTGACGGGGACCTGTTCCTGTTTAAACCTGCACACATTTTGATGCTCAGCTTCCAGTTTCTTTTTACCAATAACTGCTGATTTCTTCTATCCTTATTCAACTGTTGCTCAGAGATATGGATGTTAATAATTAATCGTTCAACCGTTAACCGACATTTAGCATTTTAACCGATTAACGCTATCGGTTAAAACGGTTAAAAGAAATATGAATAATTAATTAAAAAGCTGAGAAAAACTCGTCAGAGAGTCTGAGCCGGCGTTACAGATACAGGAAGTTGGCTCCCGTAGCATTTATTCACCGACAAATAAACTGTACACTCACTGTCTGCTACACCTACGTTCACAGCTAGAACGCCACCAACAACACACACACGGTCTGTCGGTAACTCGAATCCGGGCAGACAGAGTATCGTTCCACCGGGCAGACACACAGCTGACAACCTGCTAAACTAAACTAAATGTGCGGTGGAGATTTCTACTGGGAAAGTGGCTGCATGTCTGCGACACTACACGCAGCATCGTGGCTGCTAAGTTAACGCTCCCGGACGGTGAACTGGTTGTCTGTTGTGCTCCTGCAGCTGGTACACCGCTGCATGCGAGGCACACATCTTGTCGGTTAACGGTTAATAATCGGTTAACGAGGGTCGGTTATTGGTTAAGAACCTTTTTCTAAACTAGCATCCCTAGACAGAGAGATCTTTGTCTCTTTCTGCTCTTCCTGTCGTCCGTCTGGTTGAACCGTTGGACAGCGTTTTGTTCTTCATGTACAGAACAAACCCTTCATCCTAAATAACGTCTCTTAGTAAAGAGGACTTTCTACGAGCTAAAAGACCGTTCAGAACACGAGAGTATACATACAACACCGCTTCAAATACTCCGTACCCAAACTGATCACAGCTAACGTTGACTCAGCTCGTGCTGTCGTTCACGTTATTCAGAACCTTATTAATGAGTTTACTATGCTAACCTACGTCACTGCTTTATGCTAACGGCTGAGTGGGCGTTATTTGAAAAAAACAACAGAAAATAACTCCGATGGACCCGCCTTCTCCTGGTCTTGGAATATTACCCACCTCCCCCGGTGCCGTAATATTTGTTTTATCTACAAAGGGCCCAACGCGGCGTCGTAGGATTATCATACCACCACCAATTGTGCAATTATTCTTTTTCATATTTTGGGCCGAGTAAGAAGAGGAGGAACAGGAAGTATCTCTCGTCTGTTGATGGTCATAATGTGTCTTGAAGACGACCAGACGTTAACGTTGTGACGTGTTTGTCTTCAGGCTGAGCTGGTTGCCAAAGTGGAGAAGATGCGTCAGAGCATCCTGGAAGGTCTCAACTTCACTCGGCCTCCTCACCCTCCTCCGTTCCCCCCCCTGCCGCCGCCGCCTCACGGGATGCCTTTCTACCCCCTCGCTGGCTCCTTCTACCCCCCGCCGCACCCCATGATGCCTCCTCAGGGGAGACTCAGAGGGATGCCTGGTGGGTTCACTTACTGCTCTTCAGATAGACCAGGGACCAGGATGTGAATAGTATTTGTGTTCTAGACCAGGGACCAGGATGTGAATAGTATTTGTGTTCTAGACCAGGGACCAGGATGTGAAGAGTATTTGTGTTCTAGACCAGGGACCAGGATGTGAATAGTATTTGTGTGGTAGACCAGGGACCAGGATGTGAAGAGTATTTGTGTTCTAGACCAGGGACCAGGATGTGAATAGTATTTGTGTTCTAGACCAGGGACCAGGATGTGAAGAGTATTTGTGTGGTAGACCAGGGACCAGGATGTGAATAGTATTTGTGTGGTAGACCAGGGACCAGGATGTGAATAGTATTTGTGTTCTAGACCAGGGACCAGGATGTGAAGAGTATTTGTGTTCTAGACCAGGGACCAGGATGTGAAGAGTATTTGTGTGGTAGACCAGGGACCAGGATGTGAGTAGTATTTGTGTCCTAGACCAGGGACCAGGATGTGAACTGGATCAGTACCCATCGTGGATTCAGCTGCTCAGATAAACACTTCTTGTTTTTCCTCCTCCAACCAGCACTTGAAGGAATCTCCTCGCAGGGCGGGAAGCTGGAGATAGCCGGCACCGTGGTGGGTCAGTGGGCCGGGACCCGACGCTGCCGAGGAAGAGGAGGCTTCCCCGTCCAGGTGGTGTCCGTCGGTGGACCCAACAGAGGGTGAGTACAGAGAAGAACATGAGATGTACTCTATTGTTATTATCTCTGTGTAAACTAAACGTGTTTCTGTGTTGTGCAGTCGTCCCAGAGGAGTGATCTCCACGCCCGTCATCAGGACGTTCGGTCGGGGAGGAAGGTTCCAGGCTCGAGCCTTCAAGAGTCAGGTAGTCTTCCTGGTGAGTGATGAAATGATGAATCACTCTGTCATCACTGTCTCACCAACAGTTGTTCTCAGGACTAAATGAGTTTGAAGGGCAGACGTGTTTAAACCCCACTGGCCTGGAGAACCTCAACAACAAATCACATTAAAGGAATACTTTAATAACTATATTTTATATATATTTTATATATATTTTAAGAAATATTTTAAAAATATTTGAAGCTTCGGTGAGAAATATCATTTAATGTTTGATATATTTTACATAAAAAACATTATATACACGGTAAATTACAGTGTTCGAATCACACCGTGGAGGGAGGGTAGTGTCCACAGTACTGTACTGTACTTTATCGTCATCTATAGTGGTTATTTGCATAAAAACACACAATTCAAATGATTATGAATATTTGCTTTGATTAAAAAATCTTGGTAAGTTGTTATGAAGTTAAACCAAAAACTACATTTTACGAGATTACATTTGAACACATCATGATGACGTTGTAATTTACCATCACCCGATTTTTCCTGAGACAACTTTGAACGCCTCATAATAATAACTCAATGGCACCTCCATTAACGTTAGTAGCTCCGTTATTTATCCAGTCAGGACTGTGCTGCTAACGGCTGCCAACAACTAACGTTACTAACTCTCCTGCTGCTGATTTAAACACAGGTTTGTTGTTCAGTGTCGCTTTATCAGGGAACAAATAGGGCTCACCCCCTCAGGTTTAGTAGCACCACGCTGTTGAGCGCTTCTTTTCTTCTCCCCCGTGTCTCCGGTCCCAATCAAACTGAAACAGCGTGCGTCTGCGTCATTGTGCAGCGTAACTGTGGGAAAGCATCAATAATAGGAATCGATAGTCACGGAGGCATGAGATGCCAAGAAAGCGGACAACTACGGTTTTCTATTCCCATCACTAGTGTTTTCCCTGTCTGCCAAAGTGGCGGTTGTCCTGATGATTTTACCCGCCATTGACAACAATTTACCCGCATTTGGCGGTTGTCGGGTGATCATTTCAGACTTTGCCTTTAAGCTTACAATGTTGGAACTTTAAATTGAATGCGTCAAAGGACATATGGACTAAGATACTATAGGTGAAATGTAAGTTCCTTAAAAAACTGGAAAACAACCTAGCACCTCTTACGATGCTTCAACGTAGACTGAATGTTCCTTCACAGAGTTCTAAACACAGCTGTTGCTCTTTTCACTGTTTAATCACAGAGCAACAGCAGAATCTCTAACCATCGTTGGAGCATTCAGCGCTGGATGAGTGGGAACTAAACGCTCCCTCAGCTCGTCTCTGTGCTGGTTAATACCCGTCTATTCTACTGATAATGAACTCCATAATGGCTCTCCAGTCTTTTTGGTCCTTACCAGGACTCTCAGCCCTCATCTGTATTTTCTCCATGTTGCACATGATTTAAATGAACAAAGTCAGGATTTTTGACTGTACATGTGTGCACATCTTTGATATTCAACTTGTTATGAGTTCATAGATACCAAATACTTGATTGTGCTCCTTGTAGTTTCTGAGATACATACAGACATTTCTTATCATGCTATATTTAGTATTTAGGCACAAAAGACTGTTGTTTCCTAAAATATAACGGAGTCTATTGCAAAAAGCGTAGACCCATCATGTGCCCAAATACTAGATATAATGTTATAAAAAAAAAACTCACTTTTTCAGCCAAACGGTTTGACTGACTTTGAAAATATCTTCACGTTCGAGCTCAGGGAAGCCCAGGGAACACTTCGGGCACAAATGGGTGAAAGAAGAACGGTCACAGTCGCTGTCTTTGGCATCAGATTAACATCCTTTGTGTCTGTCCTGTCCTCCAGAGTAAACCCGCTCATAAGCCGGCTCATACGTCTGCACATGATGCGGAGGAGAAGGAGAGAAAGAATCCCAAACCTGAGGAGACAAAGTCTTCCCCGGTCCCGCTCGACGACGGCTCGACCGCGGAGAACGGCGTGGAGGAGGACAAAGAGCTGGACCGGCTGAATGGAGACAAAGGGGACCGCGGGGCTCTCATCCAACCTGAAAGTGCCTTTAGCAGCGACTCCAAGACGTGCAACAACTCTAACGCTCACTTAAATGCACTAAACGTAGACGGCGGCTGCCACAGAGACGAAGGTCTGGAGGCCGCCGCCGTCTTCAAACAAGAAGAGTAATGTTATTTTTCTAGAGAGGGTGAAGGATGAAAGGTAGAGCCGGGTTAGGAGATCTGAACGCCTCCAGAGAGTCACATAAAGATGAAATCCCTCTCAGTAAACACATGAGATAGTTTAAGGAGTCGTTCACTCCGTCACCAACATGGTTATGAGGATGATACGTTTTCTTTTTCAGTAGAATATTAAAGCTCCGAGAAGCTTTATTAATTTGAGTTCTTATAGGTTGATGCTACGTCACCATAGTACCGTTGTCAATTTTGTGTTGTCTGCTTAACGAACGCCAAACGGTGTAACGAGGAAATGCAACCACTTTGTGTTTTATTGAAGCGACTCTGTCCGTCGGTTCAGAGGAGCTGAACTCATTTAGCTGTAACGTTTAAAGAAACGTCTCTAAAAATCAGACGCAAAAAGATCAAACTCTGATGCTCAACTGGAGTCAGACGTGTTAACCGCTTCAACAGAAACCTTCTGCATGGTTCACAGGTCCAACAGGTGTGTAGTTATTATGCATGTCGTCCTTTTTCTTCCATCTTTACGAGTGACTTTAAACGAGCGGCTAAACATCAGCAACGCCCCATAAAAAGGTGTTAACTGTTTGATTTGTTCTGACCTTGACGTTATCTACCCCACTTTGAATTAATAATAGTGTATTCACACAGTATTGTTCTGTCTGCTGTTTTTCTGCATTAGTCAAAAGAAAATCACATAAAAAGCTTTAATGAAAATCACCTCTTTCTGTAGCTGAAGGCAACGAGCTCGACCTTCCGATTAGCCGTCAGCCTGTAATCAACTCTGAGACTTTAGTGTTGTTTTCACTTTTATTACTACACCACAATTTAACATTTAACATTCTGACGTTCATTAGAGATCAGATAAACCAGCGGTCAGCAACCTGCGGCTCTTTAGCTCCTCTCCAGTGGCTCCCTGAGGAGTTTTAAAAACTGTTTCTTTGTTTACATTTTCATTTTTATTTATCATTGTTGTAGGTCTATGGTACGACGGTACGACGGATTATTAGGGCCACATTGAGGGAAAAAAATAAACCTGAGATTTCGAGAATAAAGTCATAATATTACGAGAATAAAGTCATAATATTATGAGAATAAAGTTATAATATTACGAAAATAAAGCAATAATATTACAAGAATAGTCATAATATTATGAGAAAAAAGTCGTAACATTATGAGAATAAAGTCATAATATAAAGTAGTAATTTTACATGTTATTTTTCTTTTTTTCTCGTAAAGTTATGACTTTATTCTCGTAATATTACGACTTTTTTTCTTGTAATATTCTGACTTTATTCTGTAAATCTCAGATGTGTTTTCCCTCAATGTGGCCCTAATACTCTGTAGTACATTGTCTCTTTGGCCCTCACTGCATTAGACTTATATACTATATACTTAGACTATAAACTGCGTTACCTTCATCACAATGATCACATGTTTTGCGGCTCCAGACAGATTTATTTTTTTTTTTGATAGTAAAGGTTGCTGACCTCTGACCCCTGACTCCTGAGATAAACGGTGTATCCCCCCCCCCTGCCGTCAGAGCTGAATAGGTTTCCTTCGGTGTACGTTGATGAGAGTTTCTTCCTAACTCACAGATTGTAAGAGAATGAACTGCTGTTGGGTTTGATTGAATATTGATGGATTGTGGCGTGGTGTATTTTGAAGGCTATGCTTAATAAAACTATATTCTTTTAGTACAAGTTGTTGGTCGTTTGTTTATTTATCCCTCGTCGTGCTGTAACAGCATGTAAGCATTAATATTTCACCTTCTCCCTGCTCGCTGACTGACTTTCTGCATATTTAAATTCCTGCATTCATTTATTAAAAGCAGTAGAGTGAGCAAATCTGCTCTAAATGCAAACGGGTCACATTATGAACTGAAATGACAGCTTTTAAGGGGTTTTTTTGCGTCGTGCAAATGGAAAAGTTGATCCTCTGATCTTAAAGACCGGCTAAGACAGACACTCGGTATCTGAATTACTGTGTGGAGGCGTGCTGAGACACATTAATACTCATTAATACTACAAATAGAGAGCCGTGAGGATGGTTAAAAATGTAGGATATCGCTAACACACTCGTTTTAAAGTGGCATGCTTTGTTGTTCATGGATCTGATTGAATTTAAATTATCTTTTAATATAATTTTCTTTTTCAATTTTTTTTATTTTCTTTTAATTTACTTATTTTCTTTATTTTAATGTACTTATACTGATTTATATAATTAAATTTATTTATTTGAATGTACTTATACTGATTTATATAATTTAATTTATTTATTTTTAATGTACTTATTTAGATTTATATAATTTTATTTATTTTTGGGGTAGCATTGGGGCAGTTGTTTATGAGTTATATGTCTTGATATTGTTTATGAGAATTTGTATATTACACGTTTAAAATTTTAGATTTAGATTTTATTTATTTACACATAAAAAAGGTACAAGCTGATATTACATAAGCAACATATTAAAAAAAAATCTAAAATCAATTATAAGAACAGAATAAAATATAAAAATGATTTGCTATATGTATTGTTCATTTTGTTTTTTTTTTACTTATTTGTTAAATGTTTGAGAACATGTTTAAAAATAAATAAAATAAGAGATAAATATACCATGACATTACTTAGTTCAACCTAAGATTTTTATCATAATTATAATTAACATTTGCCTATATCAGCAAAAGAAAAAGTGCAAATTAAGTCAATTAAAAAATTTAAACTGACATATATGTATATATATATATATGTATATATATATATATATACATATATATATACATATATATATATACTGGAAAAACAAAGTTTGGAAACTTGTGTTTGGTGTATTATTTATCTGTTGTTCCAATGCTAATGGTAATTGTATTTTACATCGTTGGAAAGCCTGTTTATTGACCTTCGCAATGATGTCCAACTTGTAAGGATCATGCATTTGTGGGATGAGCAGCACAGCTGATTATGTGGGTAGCGCCCAAGAAAAATTTGCCAAAATGCTCCGTCAATGGTAAACAGTGTATTCTCATAAGACTACCAGGAAGCCTGCAATGACTGCCCTTCACCGTCAGGCCCGTTTGCGCTGGTGTCGACAACACAGACAATGGGACCTGAACATGTGGGGGAATGTCATGTTCGGTGATGAGTCCACGTTCTGTCTGCCAACGTTGGATGGCAGGGTCAAAGTATGGAGACGACGTGGAGAACGCTATGCTGATTGTTGCACCGATGGAGTAACGGCTTTTGGTGGGGGCAGTGTCATGGTGTGGGGGGGCATCTCCCTCACTGGCAAAACAAGGCTTGTCATCATTGAAGGCCATCTCAATGCAGGGAGATATCAGGATGAGATTCAGCAGCCAGTGGTGATCCCATATCTCCACAATCTGGGACCTAACTTCATCCTCCAAGAAACAACCCCTCCCCACAGAGCCAGGGTTATCACAGACTACCTCCACAATGTGGGAGGAGAGAGAATGGAACGGCCTCCAAGAGTCCACACCTCAACCCAATTCAACACTTGTAGGATCAGCTTGGGCGTGCTGTATGTGTTAGAGTGACCAACACAACCTCGTTGGCTGACCTGCAACCAATCCTGGTTGAGGAATGGAACGCCATCCCACAGCAACGTGTGACCAGGTTGGTGACCAGCATGAGGAGGAGGTGCCAGGCTGTTGTGGCTGCGTATGGATCTTCCACCGCTACTGAGGCTCCTGACGGTGGATTCAATCAATCAATATGTCTTGTTTGTTCCTTGTTACTGATAGAGAGTTCAATTATCCACCAAACAACTCAAAACAAGAGTCAACACCAACAGGAGAATACACTGTTTACCATTGACGGAGCATTTTGGCAAATTGTTCTTGGGCGCTCCCCACATCATCAGCTGTGCTGCTCATCCCACAAATGCATGATCCTTACAAGTTGGACATCATTGCGAAGGTAAATAAACAGGCTTTCCAACGATGTAAAATACAATGACCATTAGCATTGGAACAACAGAAATAATCCACCAAACACAAGTTTCCAAACTTTGTTTTTCCAGTTCTGTTTACATTTTTTAATTGACTTAATTTGCACTTTTTCTTTTGCTGATATAGGCAAATGTTAATTATAATTATGATAAAAATCTTAGGTGCATCAAGTGCATCTTATTACATTATTATAATATATATATATTAAATATTATATTCTAATTATTGTATTTTTTTCCATAGGTCTAAAACCAGCCATATATAAATATATATATACATACAGTATATATATATATAGCCTTAAATCAGTATTTTTTATTTAGTATTATGCTTCTTTTTTTTGTAATATCATTATTTAATTTGGTTATATATTTATCATGTTAATGTAATTATATAACAGCAAAATAATCTGATGTCAGACTGAGATATTTTTAAAATGTTTATTCATCAGTTAACAAGAAGCAGTAAATTCATTATTTTGCAATTTTTAAAAAATATTATTCAGTATAATTCAGTTATATATTTATAACGTAATTATGTTAAAGAAAAATAATCTGCATTTATCTGATAGGAGAATGTGATATTTTTTAAATGTTTATTCTGATAATAATAATAATTATTATTTATGCTGTATGTGTGTTGGATGGAGGCTGCTGAGAGAATAATAACAACCTGATTGATCCGGACATTAATTCATCTAAATTTGAGCTCCGCTGATTTTAAACCACCCTGACGTAACTTTCACATATATATATATATATATATATATATATATATATATAAATATATATATATATATTTATTTATTAATTTAACTATATAACTAAATATATAAAAACGCACAAACATATAATAATTATTATTATTAGACATATATAATTATTATTATAATATATATAAATATATATATATATATTTATATATATATATATAAAATATTATATGCTAATTATTATATTTTTTTCCATAGGTCTAAAACCAGCCATTTGTTTTATTCAATATTATGCTTTTGTTTTTTTTTTAAATATTATTTAATTTGTTTGTATATTTATCATGTAAATGTAATTATGTAACAGCAAAATAATCCGATGGCAGAATGAGATATTTTTTAAATGTTTATTCTGATAATAATTGTTATTATTTATCCTGTATGTGTGTTGGATGGAGGTTGCTGAGAGAATAATAACAACCTGATTGATCCGGACACTCATTCATCTAAATTTGAGATTTTAAACCTCCCTGACATAACTTTCACATTTATATATTTATTTAACTATATAACTAAATATATAAAAACGCACAAAAACATATAATTATTAGTATTATTAGACATATATATAATTAATATTATTATAGTATATATATATAACATTTTATGTTCTAATTATTATATTTTTTTCCATAGGTCTAAAACCAGCCATATAAATATATATATAGCCTTAAATCACGCTTTTTTATTTAATATTATGCTTTTTTATAAAAATATCATTATTTAATTTGGTTATATATGTATCATGTAAATGTAATTATGTTACAGCAAAATAATCTGATGGCAGAATGAGATATTTTTAAAATGTTTATTCATCAGTTAACAACAAGAGGTTAATTCATTATTTTGCACGTTTTTAAAAACTATTATTTAATTTGGTTATATATTTATCACGTAATTATGTAATCATCTTTTCAATGTTTATTCTGGTAATAATAATTATTATTTATCCTGTGTGTGTGTTGGATGCTGAGAGAATAATATTAACCTGACTGATCCGGATATTCATTCATCTAAATTTTAAACCACCCTGACGTAACTTTCATATTTATATATTTATATATATATATATATTTATTTATTCCTCTGTGTGGCTGTATCAGCCCGCCTCGGTGTCGGAGCCGTGCAGTCAGCAGGGGGCACATCTCGCTCCTCTCGCTGCTCTCAGTAATAATAATAATAAAGCGTTAGAGGAGTCTGCTGCTGCTGCTGCTGCTGCTGCTGCTGCTGCTGCTGTCTGACCGACCAGCCTCCATCGGGCCGCGGGGTGATGGAGCTGAGCTGCTGCGTGTAGCTGGATGCGTCCGGCGGTCTGTTCGGTTCTGTTCTGCTGGTATTGGATCATATTGGATCATCTGGGATCATCATCTGGTTCTGAGGACGCGGTTCCTCCCGCAGCCCCCCCACTCTCTCCCGGTCCATCCCGTGTTACTGTTACTGCTGAACACTGAACACTGAACATGGCGACTGTACCAGTCTATTGCATCTGCAGATTACCTTACGACGTGACCCAGTTTATGATCGAGTGCGACAACTGTAAGGACTGGTTCCACGGCAGGTAAGATCCCGTCTCTCTCCCGCCGCGGCTCGCTGCTGGGCTTTTATTTATGGCGCGTTTCTGCGTTCTGTTTAAAACAAACAAAAATGGCGAAGTCTCGGTGGCGTCTGACAGCTTTGTGGCTCTCAGCAGTCAGTCGGTCGGTCGGTCTGTGTGAGAGGAAGGAGAGGCCGCCGAGCAGAGCGGAGAGGAGGAGAGGAGGAGTTACACACAGCAGAGCGGGTTATATCGACAATATCACTAAACAGATTCACCCTTTTTAAAAAAGTTATGTCGCTTCGTCTACTAACGTCTACTAACGTCTATTTAACGGCTCTTAACGGCTCTTTAACGGCTCTTAACGTCCCGCGGAGCCGCCGAGCGGAGCCGTTCCGCGGGTCGCTGTTCTCCGTAGTCTCGCTTCTCTCCCATTCTTTCACCATATTCCCGCTCTCAAGCACACATTTAACCTTTATTGTGTTTAAATGGCGTCACATTTGAAGCTTTCACCGAGCCGTTTCACCGTGTGTTCTTCACCGAGCACGGCGGGAAATCACGACCGGAGTGTGGAGCTCGAGCTCAGCCGAGCAGCCTTCCTGCTGCCGGGCAGCGATGGCTGACTAACCGCCCGGACTGAGAGCTCCAGCGGGGCTTTAATACACACATTCACTCAGCAGGTTTCATCAGCAATTTGAGATATTTATATTAATGTTTCACTGCGATGTTTATATATATGGTGTCCACCGCCTGCTCATCACTTTCCCCGCCGCTCCTGAGCGGTACTGATCTCTACCGGATCCCCGTTACCCGGTGCTGTGTTTCCCTCCCGGTGAGCCGGTTGTGTCTGCTCAGCTCTGTGCCTGCAGCCCTCTTTGTTTCGCGGTGTTTCACGCTGTTCGGCTGCACTCGGCTGGTGTTTTTGGGAACAGATCATTTAGTTAATCGTGTTTCGTTTTGGGAACGAGCCCTTCAGAGCGATGAACAGTATTTACGCGCCTGAACGTCGTTAACCCTTTAATGCTCCCCACTGCCTGCTGCTGCTGCTGCTGCTGCTGCTGCTGGCTGGGCTGGATGGATGGATGGATGGATGGCACATTATCACACTGTATACTGGATGTATGTGGTGGATAAGCCTCCTGTCACACACCAGCATATAAACCCAAAAAAAACAGTATAATGAAAAAAAGATTCTTTAAATTTAGACCCTAAATGTTCCCATATCAGATTAATACTGCTAACTATATCATTTATAATATATAGGCCTACAGTAGGGAATGTTATAAATCAATCAATCAACATTTATTTGTATAGCCCTTTATAATAACCAAAAGGTACCCGAAGTGCTTTACATTAACATCAAGAAATAACAGGAATAAAAACACAACATATCATAAAATCAAGTTATG